>NW_028186646.1:4649742-4688556 GCF_003343005.1 Rhea americana
AAAAAAAAAAAAAAAAGAAAAAAGAAAAAGAAAAAAGGCCTTCCACAGTAGAAAACTATTCAACTATTCTGCCCAGGGCAGCAAGTGCCTCCCCAGCAACAGAACGCAGAACACATTTGTGCACACAGCTCAGTGATTTATTCTAAGAAAACAGTTACCAGGGATCCAGTCATCTTTTATATAAACATTTCAGGGGCAAAGCACACACATGATCTCAGAGCAACCGCTAGAAGAGAGAGAAGGGCTGAAACTACACTAAGAGTAATCAGAGCATCTTTTGTTCTTGATTTTGTTAATCAAGAAAAAAGGAAAAGATTAGACACCTGTGTCATCTTAGAAAAATATGACATCTTCAGTTTTTGGCTTGTTGTTTTAACAAATAATTTTGTTTTGATAACATTTGGGACAGTAACATTTTTATTTTTTTTTAGAAACCTTTAAAATAGGACTGTCTTTTTGGCTAATACCTTCAATATGGATCAAAAAAGTCAATCCTGATGTTTTAGAAATACATTGCAAGTGACTGACAGCCTCCTATTAAAAGCGTCATACTACAAAAATGCCATCAAATACTCTATAATACCTCAACAGCATAATAATCTATGTTTTGTAAAATTTTTTTACTTGGCAGTGGTAAAACTAATCTTTGTCATTTTCTACATGTTTCTCTAGATAAACAGTTTTTTGCCCCAAAATGTCTTTTCTACTGACCTAATAGGTGGTCTTGTGTAACAGAATTGCATTTCTTATCTTTAAAGTAGGTTTCATACTGGCTATAACACAAAAATTTTGAAAATATCTAGAAAATTTGCATAAAATCAGTTTGCTTTGAGAAGCTATAGCTCTGACCACTTAAAATATATTAAAAGTAACTAGTTTTGAGGATTTTTTTTCTGCTAACACTCACAAATTACAAGGTGTACAGTGGCTATATACTTTACCAGCTACACAAATATTTCTGCTAGAGGCTTGTTTCTTTTAAACCAGACAAGAGCCAAGCAGTAGAGTACACACACTTGTTTGCTTTTCCTTTAACAAGTCTTGTTCCTACCGCTATGCCTGTGTTGGGGAAGCTATACTGCTTTGATTCTGCTTTTTATCAGTACGGTGAAAGTTTTCATAACCGATACAAAAAAGAGCCTTTACAAAAATTAAGTGCTGAATATTTAAATTTCAAACTATGGTAAATTGCTGTAGAAGAATTAGACTTAGTACTGGAGTTCTGTTGGTCTCCAAGCGGAATACCTTTCAAAGAAAGTTAGGAAGGACCTAGAAATAGAGGGATTTTGCTATAAAAGTACTTAAATTTTTTAGTTTTGATCCAAGATGTGTTTTATGGTGATATGAGCCAAATGCTATTGAGTTATAATTCCAGGAACTTGCCCATCCACAAATTTCTCTTAGTAACAAACTTAATCAAAAATGACTATTAATGAACTCAGCTCTGGGCATATTCAGGACACAAATACGTGTGTACATACAGTGTTTTTGCATATATAAGCCCTGTAGGAAATGTTTTTCTGGTAATTCCCTATAGAACTTTTTCCACCATAATGCAGTCTTAGACATTTAGCAGACTACCAAAGATGATCTAATTAACAAAAAGTCATCTTCCTCCATTGTAGTAACTCAAAATTCAAACATATAGTGCCATCCACATAGAACTAAAAATAAAATTTTTAAACTGTTAAAATTTTACCTATGTTTAAAACCAGTGCATTCTGACAATGAAACTTTGTCATAACATTAGCAAGAGACCTCTTATTCTTCACATCAGAAGCTCGAACTAGGCTCTCAAGTTCTGCAGCCTGTTTTTGGCGAGAAGAGACAGAAGGCATACAAGAGTTCACTGTAAAGCATATTTCAAAGCAAATTCCTTTAGGATAATTCACCTAATTCACCACACTTTTTCCTCTTCACTATACATCCAATTTGTCCACCATAAAAAAAGCAACTACTTACCTTAAGAGATTCAGAATGTCTTCTCCCATATGACTTCCACTCTCAGCACCTATACATCCTGAAGTGGATTCTTTGGGGCAATAGCAATCTTTGAGGTAATATCTGTGCCTTAGCTGCATGTGTTGTCTACTCTGCCCAACTACCCTGCTTCCAAACCCACTCCCAACAGCCACAAAAGTGACTGTACACAACCACAACCATCCCTCAAATTTCTTCATCACAAAAAGATACCAAAAGCCTCAAAAACACAAGAGGATATGGTATTATGCATTCATATTATATGCAGATGCATCAAGGATGGAAAGGGAGGGAAGAAATAAGAACACAACAAAGTCATGCTGAAAGACAGACTACGAACATGAATGAAGGCCTGAGTAACACTGAGCCATATGTTGCATCTTGATCCCAGGCTTCCAAGTCTCAGTTATTTACTGCATATGGCCCAAACACTCAAAACATATCTTTCAGAGAACATAGTCTTGAAGACCCAGAGAGCTGGGAAACCCTTTCTTGGCAGGTTCTCCCAACAGTTAGTCACTCATGTGTTAAAAACATATGTTTATCTTCTCATAGCATTTGTTTACCTTATACAAATGTTTAGACTCTTCTTCTAAGACAATCTTTAATATCCCCGGTTTTATCTTACTGATGTATGTATTTCTTTAGAATGAAAATTGGAACTCGGCACATGGCCTGAAGGTTGCAGAAGCACCTCCTTTTCCTGCAGCAGCCGAGAAACAAGCCTCTGCAATAGCACAGAGGATTCGCCAGCTAGGAGTGGGTAGGGTGAACAGAAGATAACAAGCAGTTGTCCATTGCTTCTGGATTCACTGTGGTAACTCTTGGTCAGGTTTTCTTGATCAGAAAGGCAAAGGCTAAACAAGGAAAAAGGCCTGGGGATTTATGTCAACAGTGCAAAAGAGGCTATGATGGTTTCCTGCTTCTCCCTTATTGGTTTCATGCTCTTCAGGTTACACTGGGAAGCAGCAACATACAGTCTCAAGGATGTTAAGATCTGCCTTTATTCTTGGGGCTAAAACACACAAACCCAGAAAACATTAAATGTCACTGGAGGTTATTTAATGAAAGGAGTGCCTCGGTAGTTGTTCTAGTTTCTAACTTAGAAGGTTCATCTTCTATCAGTTTGGACTCACTTGGGACCAAAACCAGAGTGGGAAGCCAGGAAGTTCATGAACACTACTCACACCTGCAAAAATACCAGCTGCATCCAAAACAGCTTAATGTGCATTCCCACAGCTCTCCACTGCTCTCCTGAGCATTCAGCTCGTACTTTGTATTGCAGAGTTTGACACTCCCTTTCTTTACCAAAACTCTTTCAGTATGATAATAGGGAGCTGACCAGATCTCCTGGTAGTAAGAAACGTGTACACAGAGATTAGCAGATTTATTCTGGGAGGTGCCCAAATGACTAGTGTAACAGGGCATGTCCAAGTAAATCAAATACCAATGTACCTTCTGATCAAAGGCAGCGTTAATAAGTAGAACTTAGCCAAAGTCCTTCAAAGCCCAAATGTCCAGCCCTAGGACTGTAGCAAAGAGACTGGAGGGAAGACAGCTTTGGCAATTTGATTTATTTCCATTTTCCTCCAGAAATGCTTCCACAGAGAAGTCTGGAGCAGCCTGAAAACTATCCAAAGTCTAACTCTCTTTAGAAGAGGGACAGACTGATGTTAACAAATGAAATCTTTACCTATCAAGAAGCCATCTCTATTGCCAAGATAAATATTGCAACAGGATGACAAATTTTTAGTTTCTGTAAGAATTTGTGCTGTTCATTCATAGCTCTAAGATATACATACTATCACATCCAAATTACTGCATGCATCTTGGACACAGTAAGCACAAGGGATACAGTATTCATGTCGCTTTTGACTTCCACCAACTGTGAGTTGGATACTTAACCCAGCACTAAGTCTACCATAACATAAAGTTAGTTTTCAGAAAAGTTTCAACAAGATTGAAACAGCAGTCAGTTCACATAGAATCAGCATGATGAGCCACAACACTTTTTTTTTTTTTTAATTTAATAGCAGTATCCCAAAAAAGGCACTTAATGCCTTCTGAATTCATTGTCTACATGGCAGAGCATAGGCCAGCCTCTTCCCCCCACAACATTTCAAGCAGTGTAATGGGGTCAATCAACTGCACTGATCAATTCTAGTACAGGCCTTTTTTCCCCAAAGTTAAGGCAGATCAAACAGCAGATCCATTGTAATTAAAAATTTAAATGTATAGTTTATATTACTAACAAGGTAAATCTACTTGGTTCCAGCAGTAATGGAATGTGAGGACAACCTCAATGTCTCAGCTGAGAAATAAGAAGTTTTTCACTTGGACAATCAGTTTAAGCCAAGTAATAACTGGAAGAGAACCAAATATGTTTGTTTAGTACTACCTAAAGCAACTTTTTGTTTACAATTCAGTTAGAAAGCTAACAAGATCGGGGGAACAGATACTTTTCTTCCATTAAAGTAAATTTCAGAGTTATAGCTGACTGAGAGGTTACTGATGTCCACATTATAACTATCTTGTGATAAAATAATGACTTAAAATAAGCCTAAATACTAGAACATCCAAGCATCAGGACCAAGGGGACAGGTTTTCCAAAAACACTTTTGAAAGGTTTTGACTAAAAGAATTCTAGTATTAAGTTAAAATAAAGCATTATGTTAATATTGAGTGTTTTTGAAAAGTACTCTGACCATAAGCATCCTATAGCTAAGCACATCAATTTTACAATGCAAACATCTTGGAGGTTGACACCATCAGTTTATGGTCACAGACAGAACTAAGGCAAAGTAGGAAACAAGCTCAGTCTGTCAAACAGAATAGAAGCAGATTCAGGAACAGAATTCGAGACTCTAAAAATCTAACTTCCCTCATCACTAGACAATTCCATAGATGGTCTGAAACACAGAAGCACAACTAAATACAACACAGACTAACTGCCACTTGTATCTGAAGCTGAGGCAGGCAAGCAAATGGAAAAGCCAAACACACTAACACAGCAGTGCCAAACACTTAGGCTTATTTGAAGTCATTTTAAAGTCTTTTATAAGCCTTGTTTTCAGCATCCTAAGACTCAGTCCATCACAAAGTTGATAGTATATATGTCTTCCAAGTGTTAGGTACACCTTCTCTGCAGAGCAGCTTTGTCATATACCATGAAGCAATGTCTATAATTCTCACCAGATCGGGTATCGTAAAAACAGAACTGAAATAACTAGAGCAGTTTTAAGAAGTCTGAAACATTCTAAAGCACAACCTAAATTTCTTCAGTAAAGCATTTATACTAGTGAAAAAAGTAGATGCCATGTAACCCAAAAAACAACTTATTTTCTAATGCACTGCATTGAAATTATTGTAATGCACAAGAAACCAGAAAGAGTTTGCACCAAGAAAAAGCACTACAAAGTTACTGTATTCTATCAATAAGCTTTGAAGTGGAACATGATAGAGGTCTGAACAAAAGTGACCTAGTGGTTTCAAGAACTCCATCTCAGTTTTTCCAGATCACTGGAGGAAGACGAATCTAAAGTGGATGGTGTCCCAAACATTCAAAATTAAACTCTCCTTCCTGTAGTAAGAAATGGTAGTTTCAAACAGTATTTGTTTTTGAAAGCTCTCATCCCACTGCACATTTGATGCAGTCATCTGCTAGAATCAGAAATCTTTTCTATCAGTATTTTGAGCTATTTATGGCAAAAGTGGAAGTTTAAGGAAATCTGTTGTCCTAGATGATCCATTACTCCTGTTAAGTCAGTTCTGTATATGCATGCTAAACATGCATCAGTAAGAAACTAAGCAAAAGTTTTCAGAGCAACCCAGTTAAGTGTATTTTCCCAAGAAACGAAACTCATTTCAGCAGCAAAATTAAGAAAGTTTGAACATCGAATTAAAAAAAAAAAAAAATCTAGACGAGGAAGAATTTATATTAGATCAATCAAAAATTGGAAATGACAGTTCAATAGTTTACTTGGACCAAGACCAAATATTTATCCTGTTCATCTGCCAACCTATTCAAATGCCAGAGTCTAGGTATCTGCTTACTACTGCAAAAATCTTTACTTCAGTACTGCCGACTCATTTCTTCCAGTCTATTTCTATGTTTTACCAGCTTCTCTTTCTGCCAGGGAAGTGCAATGCTGACATTTAATGCTGTATTTTGTCTAGCTCGGACAGTATCAGCCTCAGAAATCTGAAGGCAGACTAGAGACCATCCAAAACACTGCATCTTCACTGATTTTACAGTGTTAAAGAATTTCATTATCAGCCCCTTGAATGAATGGTTTGTATCTAGATTATAGTGAGGGAAGGACCACATGTTTCTGGATAAGAAGATCAAAATCAAACATGTGGGTACAGATTTGCCCCTGGTAGCTGTGCTACCATAATCACATTCTTAACTTGAGCTAGTTAAGAAATTGTTAACCTAGAGAAGATAAACAGATTAAAATGGAAGGTAAACCTTGGTAGTTCAGCACAAAAATCTACAGGGGTCTATGAGAAGGAATTCAAAACTCAGCCCCAGATTGTCCTTATTTGAGTTGGTTTATCAGTTTAGGAGCACAGTGCCTCCTACAAATCTATGTAAATTAACATTTTTCATAACTCAAGACATCACAACAAAGCCAGATTTTAAAATAAACTGTTTAGTTATTACCTGGATCAAGAAGAAACATATATGGGGAAGCCAAAAACACCAAACCCCAAGAAACACTGACAAACCCCCCACTGTTTAGAGTTTCTAGCCCACGTTTGTGCTTCTGCACCAAAAATGCAACATTGAAGTAACAGGAAATCTGCAAAACTTAAAAAGGTGCATAACTTCTGCTGTCCCAAAGTTGACAAAGTATCTATTTATTCCTTCTCCTACCTCTGCTGTTTTGGTTGGCTCTACGAAAATGACACTAATGGCAGAAGGAACCATTTCAGATATACTAATGTTACTAGGAATATGAATTCTATTGTAGCAAACTGTTAGAGGCATGTTCTTGGGTTAAGTTATCCAGTACGATAAACATAAGCAACTCTTTTTTTGCTGTATTTAATAATTGATGCATTTGTTAGTACAAAACAGATGGTGCTCAGCAGAAGGCATTAACCGATCATTTGAAAAAACTTTTTTTCCTTTTAGAACAGTTAGCTAGCCTAAAGAATTCAGTGAAGGCCAGATGTTCAAAGCTGGTGCATAGATAAAACTGCACATCTGTGATTTACACATGAAAGTATCCAAGGCCTGGTATGTGTTCACATGTGGCAATATTATTTGCATGCTTTGTCTATGACCTAACAGACTACAGAAATCAAGTAATTCCTTTCACTAAACTTTGAAAACCTGGTCTTATCTATAAATCAATACTTTGCTTTACTCCATTTAATGTAAAAATAGCATTCACCCATCTTTTTATTTTTGGTTAACGAATAAAAAGAATAAGACAGTTTAGCAAGATATTTCAGCTAGCTTTCACTTTCATTTTGTATAAATCTTCTCTAAAGCCATCGTATTCATTCCCAATATAAGTTAAAAAAAATTACCATTCAGAAATTTGTATTAAATGTTTTCTTGGGTGTTTATGCCCATTACAGATTACTTTCAAAAGGATCTCAGAACTTACAGCTTCAGAGATTTATTTTTTAATGTAAAGAATTACTCTTGGCCCAGACCAAAAAAAAAAGTATATATTAATGCAACAGATGAAATTAGAAAGTAAGTCTCTGAATGCTCCTTAAAAATAGATGTTTCAAATATAGATTTGGAAAAGAAATTAAAAACTATGTTTTCACTCATATTGAAGAAATCTGCAAAGAATAAAAGCCCTCATCCTTAAGCTTGCAGAAAAAGGCGGTGGGAGGAAGAAAAAAAAAAAACACAACAGGGGGAGGAAAGGGGAGAAGAAAAAATGGCAAAAAAAAAAAAGCACTCTTTTCCCAAGATGCCCAAATCACACACAGACACAAGAAGGTTACCAATGCCATTCATGAAAGAATGCACCACAAACATCAGCATTTATTCATTTTGAATTTCTTTTTTAGCAAATGACAAAAGATCCAGCTCACTGGCTTCACTTTTGTTTACCTTTTGCTTACATTACACATTTAAACATTTGTCAAAACTTACTAAGTTGTCTGCATTCATGCATAACTAGAAAACATCCTTAATTTATTTAAACCAGAAATGCATTACCAGAAATGTATTAACATTGTTCACTACTAAATATTTAAAAAAATGTTGAAATTATTAAAAATGTTATCCTGTAAATGTTAACTTCACAGCAGACTTAAACTACTAATTGGCTCACATTCAAACAAATTGGAGGAAAAAAGCAAGATTCATGCTAGTGTTAGTGTACATCTCGCCCTAGCACTACTGAAGGATCATGGTTCACCTTGGATCATATATAATAAAAAGAAAAGTGCATACAGAAATTTACAACAATTTTAAGGACAAAAAATGGTCCTATCGATGTGGTCCCAACAATTAACTCAAAAGTCTATGACAAATACAAGCTCCAGTGAGCTATTTATACTACTTAAGATTAAGTACGGATATACAGAAAGTTGAGTTCGTTTGAAATCTTCAAAAAATGTTCCTGTCAATCCTCAAATGGTGGCTGTTATAGCTTAAAATTTCTGTTAAATGCGTGCGTTGAATTACTTGTTATCCAAGGGTAGCAGCTGCTCCTTACCATTTATTGTTAGCGACCTTAACTGGCCATCTTCTTCAACTTCTACTCTCTCTTGTCCATTCTCAACAATTCTGTAAGACAAAAAATAGAAAACACAATTAAATATTTTAAAGCACCGTAAGTAGTCTTAAAACATGTACCAGAGGCAGATTCTTAGACAATTAAGTTTAATGCCATATCTGGAGTACTGACTGCTTAATGCAACTGTAGCTGACAAGCTTTTGTATTTAACAGTGCAAAAGCTGTAACTAGTAACCATCTGCACTCCCTCATTGATACTGCTCATTCATAGTAAAAAAATTGCTTTACAAAGTTTGAATCTTCCAGTTACAGCTGTCACTTCATACATGGTCACAGTTGCAGAAACACCATTCACTGTCATCTAGAACTAAATATCTTTTGATGGATTTAGAGTGTACAATCTTGATATTGCATTTAGTATCTGCCCTATTTGTTAAATGTGTAATATTATAGATCCAGTCACAAGTTTGGATGACATAAGGCACACAAATCGGTCTTTAATCCAATTTTAATTTGAGCAAAACAATTAATTTGGAAACACACTGTATGCCAAGTTTATGAGCAGCATGTACTAGACAGAATTTAAGCATCTCTGACTAGAAGTAGTGATCACTGAAGAACTAAAGTTTTTCTCTTTGATTTCTTATTTTAAAATACAATCACAAAACACAGATCAGTTTTGACAGCAACACACTTGTAGAACACATGAAAAAGATTTACGAATGGAAAGATGATGCAAATTTAAATTATTTTTAAACAATTTAACTTATGCCTAAACTTTAGAAAGACAGAATATCCTAGAACTCTTCCCTCATCATGCAGGGGAAGAAACCACATAAATAGATACAGATTTTTCCAAAGATGAGACCTACTCAGCAGAATACAACCCTACTAAAAATAGGGGGAATAGCTTCTTGCCAGAAGGAAAATGTCACTCAGAGATTACTGGGTATACTTGGATAGAAATATTCTATGCACTTAGCTACCTTGTGGGCAGACACCTGCAACGTAACAGCTTGTCCTAGACAGACATTTCTAGGAAGGCACATTTGTTAGCTACATTTCTTGCCCTCCTCCTCCTTTTTTTATAAAGGCCTTATACTTTGACAGTATACCAAGAGTAGCCTGTTTTAACCACATTACTACACATTAAAAGAAAGAAAGAAAGACAAACTACACTACACTGCCTTATCTTTCCTTTTGTGTAGTCTTTTTTCACGCTCCCTCAGATGGTGCAATTCCTTAAAAAGGGGACAGTCCACATTTTTAAACAGAATACACTGTCAGAAAAATGCCATGATAACGGTCAAGATGAGAGTATATCTCCAGTACAGTCAGACACACAGAAGAACCTTGCACTTTAAAGTATAGGATACAAGTTACCAAAGAATTGGTTCTCCCTTGCTTTTCTACCGAAGTTAATTAAGTTCTGGAAATTGTGTTTAATTACTTGTTCAGTATTCCTAAAACTTACCCAGAGTGTTCCATAGGTTACCCTATCGCAAACTAACATTTGGGTTCCCTCATCACCAGCACGAAGTAGTCAGAATGTGGGCTGTGTCTAGTACTTGAAAACACATTTTCCAGTAAGCAGGAAAATACTCCCCAAAGCACGCTTCAGCTGCTTGTTTCACTTAACAGATGAAACAGAATTACTTATCGCACAAAACTCCAGCTTCACTAAAACACTGCATTGGAAAGTACACCAGAGCAGAAGGTTAGGGAAGTGTTTCAAGCTTCATAATGTCTAAAAAACAGAAACGCTTCTCAATGCCCAGTTAATAACTTCATGGCCAACAGAAAACAAGCACACCAGAAGCCCAAGTTTACCTGGTGGATAGTTGTCAGGGACAGTGATAAAGAAATGAATCACTAGACTGAACGTTCTGAAGGCCTGGGAAGAGCTCCGCTGCCACTTGCTTCTCAAGTAGCTACTAAATTGCTGCCTTCAATTTTTATCAGGGCAATTCTTATACATCTTGGCCCTTCTCAACTGTCAGGAGTTTAGAAAAACTATCTTCAAAATTTAATGCAAATCAGCAACAAGAACCAGAGAATCCAAAAGTATCTTCTCTACTGCCTTTTTTTTTTTTTAATTCAGAGAAATCCAAATTGTGTGATAATCACGGCATCAAAAGTAAAAACATATACAGATACATTTATATTTATAGTTTCATAAGCACATACTTAGATGACTTACCTCTTTGTAGTAATTTTTCTGCCATTAACTATTTTAGTTGAAGTTGATACTGATTTGAAGTTACCCATCCCACTGCCACCAAATGACGTAGAGGAGAACGAAGTGAGGCCTCCATGTCCCAATGGACCAAATGAAGTAAAACCTATTGGGGAAAAAAGTTGACATGAAAGGTATTTGACCGAAGACATGTATACTTGCATGACTGAGATCCAAATTTATCAGCTGCTTGATGTTTCAGGATGTCCTTGTTGGTTGTGTCAACACGGCACCACTAAGCATTCGTGAGAGAATAAAACATATTCCTCCAGTCCCATTTAGTTCTCCCATATGGACCCACAGTTCAGGTTCCTGATGCACAGCCGTGTCCAAAAAAGCTCCTCACCTTCCTTGAAAAGGCATCCAAGCCTGTCAGTTAGACTCAGTCATTAAATCAAAGTAGAAAGTTTAATAAGTCTGATACCTTTTTCTCTCCTCTCCCTTCCCGCCCATTTCACCATAAATTTTGGGATGCTTTGAGTTAGCAGACAGAACAAGTTTTGTACCAATAGCATCCCAACTAAAACCCAAAATCTTAACGCTTCAAAGAATGCTGGCTACTGGCAACTCTCACTGACTTCTGAGATACAACGTTAAGCTTCAACATTCCAGCTGAGTACCCCAGAACTGACACTAAGTAATACTACCGGTTTTAAACACAGGTTTCCCTGCTGTATTTTCAGGACCTTAAACTAAGGTCATCATATCAACATCGAAAGGCAAACAGATCAAAAACAGCTCTAAAGCATAGAGAAATTGTAGCACCAGAAGTTAAGAGCACAATAAATTCTACTTTTCAGAGGTTTGTTTACTTTTCAGGAACTTTCAGGTATCCTAAACACTAACTGTTAGGTGTTCTGCTTACTCTGAAGAACTTCTTAGAGAGCAGTTTTAACTCAAAAATAGCCTCAAAATCTGCTGAATTAAGAAGGCAACTTAAAAAAAGAAAAAAGAAAAAAAAAGGTTATCAGAGATTTCCTGTGAAAATATAACGCATTCATCGTGAAATTTTGTAATATTTACCTGTGTCAAATGAAGAAAAACCACTTCCAAAAGCAGGGAATCCACCAAAGGCAGAGAAAAAAGATCCACCACCTCTGCTTCTGCTTCCCCTTGGACCTCGTCTGCCCCCAAAAAAGTCCTCAAAAGGATCTTCTACAAAACAGAAAAAAAAATACATTTAAGAGGGTAATCTTACCAACTAATTGCCATATATAATAATTACGGGTTCTTCAATTAAAAGAAAAAGTCCCTGTTAAGATTATTAGGGAGTTATTATCAGATAAGTTTACCAACTTCCTCTGCAATATTTGATGCCATTAAGCTAAGCAGTCCACTAAAAAGGCAATTCCTATGCTCCTTTTAGACTAAGTTTTGTCTCCCTCTTAGGTCTCCAAATAATTTTAAAAAGTAGTTGATTTCCTTATTTTAGCTGTTCACTATTAAAAACTGTAAATAGTGAAAGAAACTCTTGTTCATTTATCAATGTAATAGAAGCCATAAGAACTGCACAAATACAGTGCATAGTACACTACAGCATTACACTACAGTATAACACACTACAGGTACGTTAAAAAAATATTTTAAGATAACTATGTCCAAACAGTTAGCATTTGAGAGATTTAAAACTTTTGAGGCATCTAGAGGCAAAGGGAAGTCTTCCCAGATGTAGAATGAAAAGTAGCACTGCAGACAAACTCCAAGTATTTGAATCTAACAAATCTGCTCTCACACTCAGGCACCCAAACTTTCTGGCTTGTTTCTATTCAAGACTTATTGTGGACCAACACAACGAAAAGCAACTTCCAGATCTGCTCTATTAATCAAGTGAAATATAAAGAGCAGTCAGGGACTAATGACTCAATCTTAAAGTGATCAAGAGATCATTTATTTTAACATAGCCATATTAGGTACCTCAAACACATACTCTGGTGTACCATCAGGTAACAGAGGAGGTTTGTTCACTCTAACTCAAAGCAGCGTATGGGCCCTACTGAGCTGAAAGGTTAGGCAGGAGGAGGGGAAATATTATTTTATTCATGACGCTTTTCTCTACTTCAAATTCAAGTATAACACTTATGTTATTCAGAACAGCACCAGTTATCCATTCCATTTCTCAACAGGACAACAAACATCTCTTTCTAAATATACACATACACAATATCCATGTTTTAAGAGTAATAAAAATTTCCTAAATAAGCTCTTAAAATAGAGTGAAATACAAAATTGCAATCGTGTAACAGATACTCAATAAAACATAAAACAGTTATGTTAAATCCAGAAGTTTGAGCTTCGTAACTACTCTTTCCACCAATCCAAACTTTCCCAGAACCAGTGCAGTACAGTACTAGACGATTTTTAAGAAATTTTCCACATGTGAATAATGAAAAATGCAGAAACTGTAGAGAGCAATAATATAAACATGTAAGCAAGGTAAAACTTTACTGTAGAAACTTTTAGAACTACAAATTGACAGAGTAAATGTCGAAAAGTATTTAGTCCACCTTCATTACCACTGCAAAAATGCAAGCTGATCTACAATAAATCACCAACCTAACACAGTAGTGACATTAATAAAACAAACAAGCTGAGAACAAACAGATTTTAGCTACCATTTAAGTTTCAGGCTACACCTGATTTCTTAACATAAATGGTATGTTGTAACATATTGATGCTAAACAAAGAGAGCCTCTGGGGTCCAAACACATACTCCCACCAATGAAGCTGTAAAAGGCTGGCAAAAAAAATGTAGCTATTGTTATTCAGTAAAACAAGAGAGGAACAAACTTTATCTTGCATACAGTCAAAGAGCAAATATTACGGTCTTTTCTTCCTCAGTTTTTCTTCAGATCCTTATGCTTTTTATTTTTTAAAAGCAGAACAAGATCATCTTCAATATAAAAGATGACCTGTTTCTATCTTTAAAATAAAACAAAACCAAATCTTGGCACAGAAATATAGGAATCTACCACAAAAATTAGTATTTCCAAAGCAATCACTATATCACTAAAAAAAGAGGGTTTTGTTGTGTGGGTTTTTTTTTTCTTTTAAGACTAGCATATTAACTATCAAGTAAAACCACTGCAGTTAGTAGCTATGTAGTTCAATTTATTCTTGCCAGAGTGACTCATTAGTTAGTTATGAAGGTCATTCACTCACGTATACAAACGGTCTATATTACATTACTCCCACTGTTAAGCTTTCTATTTATAGTCTAATTTTTCTTCAGTTACCTGACTTTAAAGTAAAAACAAAACAATCCACAAGGTAAGCTATGAGGTTATAAACCTCCACACTGTCAGCCTATTCTACATGTCAATCTTTCTTTCTCTGTGTACACAACAGCAGCAGAAACGCAAAGGTTTTTAAGAGAGGATCAGAGTATCTCCCAGAGACCCTGCTATTAAGTGGGCTTCTAAATGAAAGATTAACTTCTCCAACGCTTACCGATACAAAGATCTAACCTAGACTGGGACATGCCTTATTAGACTTTGGCAACCTTATACACCAAAGTAGTCAATACTCCACTTTAGCAAGTGTTCTAGCCTTGGCAGATTTCTGTTTGCAACCCTTCCACACAAGAGCTAATAATCCTCCAACATTATTCCAGTAATCCTCTCTCAAAAAATAAAGATAACCACTCCTGCAGTTAACTAAAGAATCTAATGTGGCCACTGCAAGACCGGGGTTTTTCAAGGCTGGGAAGTTGAGCAGAGCTTTCCTAAGGGAATATTCCCTCTTCTTATGACTATGCTTACAGTCATCCAGGTATAGTATGCAAAAGAGTGCCAAAAAACTGAGGGGAGGAGGCAGTAAAAGGGGTTCTGCTCTGTCACTTGTTATATCCACCACCAAATACACACTAGCATAGCAACCTACAACCTCTCAGACCTTACTTATGCTTTTAGTCCATAAATCAGGGTGATGAATAGTACAACTCCACAAAACAATAACACTTCAGTTTGGTAGGTCTATTTTTCCGATTTAGCAGAGCCTTTTCATGCTTGATAATCTTTTCACATAGATGTTTTTTCCAGAATGGTTTCAAAGAAATTAATATCACAATATCAATTATTTATTATGACCCCCTAATTGTTTTACTGGATGTTCGAAGCAGTACAAAACTTTGGCTAAAAAAGGGTGTGAAGGGGAAATACTGTATTTGGGGGTAGGTTTAGCTCATTTGGTTAGAGTGTGATGCTGCTAATGCCAAGGTCACAGGTTCAATCCCCGTACAGGGCTATGCTGGGGGTTGGACTAGATGATCTCCAAAGGTCCTTTCCAACCTTACCATTCTATGAACATTTATGAACATTGAGGGACTAGGTGTTTCATAAGATGTTTTCCATGCTATGGTGCAACGGTGCAATGTGATATAAATACCACGTATTTTTAAAACCCAAATCAGAAAACTCAGATGCTTTAGAAAAACCAAACGCGCGGCCAGTTTCACCTTAGAGTACGTACTCTAATTTAGGTACTATCAGAATTCTGTGGGAGGATTAAAATATCAGATTCTGTTTCATCAGAAATGTTGCAGCACACTTTCAAGATAAAAGTTGCAAAACAAGGATGAAGACGGACCAAAACGGGGAGAAATTTGTAGGAAGCTAGTGAGACAGGCTTCTAGCGAATCACCAACATGAAATGAGAAGCTTAAGCAAAAAATTCATGACACAATGAAGGACTCCAGGGCTCTTGCTGTTACTAGTTAGGAAGACTGCAGTTCCAGAAGCCAGGAAGTTGATGTGAACATCAGGAACATGTATGCAGGGAACAAATCACTGGCAATACACACACACACACACACACACACACACACACACACACACACACACACACACAAATGTAGATTTATATCCATCTGAAAATTCTGAAGTTAGAGGTAACACATTCCCAAAAGAGCTTACTTTCATTAGAAATATGTATGAACTAATTCAAATGCACAGCCACTGCTGCCTGAATGAAAAAACATTAAGTTATCTTACTGCATATCATGGAATCCTACCTTAAGTTTCTGTCATCACACATGAGGAAATAAATTAACCCAGAACAAGTCAATAACACCACTAAATATCTCACCACTGTTCAAAATGAGGACCCTCAGGAGTCTGCAGCTCCAATACAAAAACAGCATTTTCTCACTTTGAGCAATATGATCTGATCACAGACAACCACTAAAAACAAGCAGGCCCCTTGCTCTTCTTCAGCAGTTCTTCCTGCCTAGTGATCATGGAACTGCATGGCAAGTTGCATTAACTCAGTGATCCAAAAGAAAGCACTTACTGCTTGCATCATTAGCTTTCCATTGCATCCATGAGCTAGCTTGACTCAGTATTGGCAAAAATGGCAGATGCAAGAGAGGGCAGAAAAGGACACTAGGGTGGGGGAAGGAAAGGAGGGAGGCAAGCACAGAACTCTTCTATTTGAAGCAGGCCATAATTCAGTTAAATTTCATGATATTCATGATTCAATCCATCTAAGGCATTAGACAAATCATCACAGGGTAGCCTAAACTGGCAAGATGCTTTCAGTGCTACTGCCAGATTATCCCTGGTGAAAGCGTTAAGCACATTCCGGTGCAGTGCTGTCGTTCACAGCCAGAAAGTAATAGTCAAGATAAATTGTGCACTGCCAGCAAACGTTCTCACAGGCACATGCCACTGCAGCTAGAGATGTTAATAATCTTATAAGGGCAGCATTCAAAGGAACATTACTCTGTATAAACAGGATCACTGTTTGGTCACCAGTCACTGGACCATTCCGCCAACCAGGCATCTTATTTTACTCTTTGCAATCAGAGCCACCCTAACATCTCTGCCAAAATATGACACTGAGGAAAAGCTGAATACCTTTATTACAAATGCAGGAAGATGACAATGTAACTGCAACACACCGAGCAGAGTAACGCTGAAAGGCTGTCCATCCCTTACATAAGGGAGCAGTCAAACTGAACTGCATTCAGGGTTAGGTGTTTCAGTATGCTGGGGTGGGGGGCACGCTGCCTGCTTACCGTGATTTCTTTGCATCAAAAGCATACTGTAAGTGACCTAACAAGCCACGTAAGAACCGAGTATAACAAATGTGTGACTGAATAAGGTGCTTACGCAAAAGGCTATAGATGTATATAACAAAACACGCTTCTCAGAATTGGCGTTTTTATCTTGTTTCCCATTTAAAAAAAAAGTTTTGAAGGTACATACTTGCAGTAATTACACCCAGAACCCTGTGCTAATTCTGGGCTATATGCAAGGCACAAAGCACATCACCAGAGCTGCACAGTGAGGCTACCAAAACTTACAGACAGTTTTCATGGAAATAGTTTCTTCCTTAACTACAAAATAAACATACTGTTGATATTGCTTACTTGGATGGTTGATATTAAGATGCTGTCACAAACACTGCTGATTCACCTGTTTGGAGTATTTTAACATGGTCTATTTTAACTACTTATTTCCACAATTTAACTGTCAAACATGCTTACCTCGGTTCTTTAAGGAAGGTTACCAGTAGAAGTATCATAATATTTCAAAGTCTTTATAATCTTATATAACAGATATCCTAGGATTACCTTTGAATTCCATCTATACCATAAATACTTGGATGGTAGAATACAGTAAGGCCAACTCTACAGAGCATTTGCTGCCCAAATGCTCAGGTGCACCTTAAAGCTGGAGGAATCTTTCAGTGTCATTACTTGCACTGCTCACTTAGTATGAGGTCCAGCATTTGTCAGAATCCTCTGAAGAGTAATTTAACTCACTAGCCATCCAGGAAAAATGAAAATAAAGAAAAATAAAAACCAACTCCACCTCACCCCAAAAGACCCCAAAGAATTTTCCAAGGGACTAACTAGCCAAATCAGCTCGCAGATGCACACAACAAACACAGAAGTTAACTGAAGATATAGAAAGGAACGCATTTGGCCAGTACACCGTCAAACAGTTCCTCAATACATCTAATGGATGTTCGTCAAAGATTATTCACATTTTAAGACAGACATAAAAATTTGGACAACAGCCTTCTCCTCTTCAAGGGCAGACCCTATATGTTAGTTGAGCCACAGCCCTAGTTCCACAGCTTCCCAACTGATAATGCTTTTCTGAGTAAGATGATTCCTGCAATGCAAATACACTCTTTGAATACAACAGAAGTTCTGCCTGAAAATTCATTCTAGTTAGATTTGGGCCAGTCAGTGAATAACTATGATCTAAGGCTGCTGCTTACAAAACACAACTGTGCCCATTGATGCCAAAGCAATGATGAATGTGCAAATGTCTGAGCACGTCATAAATATCAAAGGTTGTTAGTCTGTGTAAAGAAAAAGATTAATTACAAAGAGGACAAAGTTGTGTGGGATGACTTTAATTGAAAGCCTTCTCCATTTCAATTTTAAGAAATGAGCTGACCAACAAATATTTTGCATTAAAACATCTAAACATTATAATTATCACAAAATGGGATTACATGTGGATTAAGGTCATGATCTGACTGCTAAGCAAACTTTTTGTCCCAACAGGAGTTTATCTATATATCAACAAACAGATTTTAAGTTCATCTTTAAAACTTTCCATCTCAGGATAAGAGAAGCTGAAATTTCTACCCTTGACTGTGTCTATTAAATAGCCACTTGCTGTCCTTGAGACTAAAATGTTAATGAAACCATTCCGTTTCTGCAACATTGTATCCTAAAATACAGATCATATAAAATACAATATACAGTGATTGCTGCACACAGATTTTCCTCTTCTCCCTCAAGTAAAGACTCCTTAGCTTGGACACTTAAAGTAACTTGCTATATTTTTCCAGAACACTAGCACATCATTTCACATAGTTAATGTTACAGCTGCCAATCTGCAAGAATTCTGCTGTTTGACAGAACCAAACTACATACACACACGATTAGCTAGTCATACAAAGGTGTTAGTTTAATGTTACCTTTCTTTTTCAACAGTACAGATTTTTGAAAATCAAATTAATCAGGTAACTAGAAATTTGAACAGAAAACTACAGAGAATACATAATAAGGGATTTAAATGCCTGTTCTGGTATTAAGCGTAGATTAATACATCCCAAATTCTACTCCACAGACTAAGACAGACATTTATTAAGGTATTTATGAAGTATATCTCAGAAAGTACCCTGGGAATATTAAGTGTTAAACACACTATGGCAAAAAATGTTGAGATTATAAAGTACATGGAAGCGACTCCACAGAGAGACTCCTCTAACAGCCATCACCAAACTCTAAAGAGGACATTCCCTTCTGGAGTAACTTATTTATACATGTGACCATGGAGAAAAAACATTTCCTACATGAACCTGGGATTCAGTTGACCAGACACAGAGGCATCTAATGCCATTTGATACGCCCTAAAACATCCTGTCTAGCTTCTAACTACTGCTGCTGAAGGATAATGGCCTTCTATAGGTCCAAGTGGTCTCGTATAGATCCTACAGGTTCCAGGCCACGTTGAAAATACCCAGGCATCTTGACACTCTAGGCCATCTCAAATGGCACCGCATGCCTATATATGAAGCTCAATGTATATAAGCAATGACTCAACTACTTAAGAAGTTGTCTGCACCACTAAATTGCCATCTTTTAATTAATGAATACACTTCCATTACCAACGGTAACACTGGGAGCCTTCCCTCATTATGAACTGTTAAAATACGGAAGATCGTCCCTAGAAGTTTACAAGCAAAAAACAAGACAGAACAATAATATCCACATACTGTATGGAACATAAAACCAAATCAAGGCAAGCATCACATACAAATTGATTATGTGGTAGTTCAATTATAAAACAAACTTACCGAAATAAGAAATCAATCCCCATTAATAAGAGTAACTACTATTTCTAATATCAAAGGGTAGTCAAAGATTCAAGGACCTATATAATATACAGTGATGAATACTAATTAAACTTCAATGTTGCAAGGCAGCATTTTCCAATACATACAGTAGTATCACATTCTGCTGTTACTATACTGTAACACACTTTTCATTTATAAGGATTATAAAGATTGTCACACGCCTATACAAAGGGACTGAAAATTATCACTCAAAGTATAGCAAGAAAAAGCAGATCCTGCTGTAACAAGATGTCATAGAAAGTGAGCCCACCACATGCCTCAAGAGTTACAGAACCGATCTTCTGCCATATTATCATACCAAGTTAAAAAAAAAAAGAAAAGAAAGGAAAAAGAAAAAGACAAGTAGTAGCCTTTGTGCACCCTTACTTTCATAAAGTATTTGCTTGCAAATCTGGGAAGAGAAATTCTGACTGGTTGGGCTAACTTCACTGCAACACCAAAAATGAAGTTGTAACTTAACATTAACTTCCCTGAATTTCAAAGTCTTCAGATAAATTTTCATCTGAGAAGTCTGACTCATTGGTTAAAAAAAAAAAAAAGAAGAAGAAGAAGAAGAAATCATCTTTTCTACATATTTCCTTGTAAACAGAAGTGAGTAGTGTGAGTAGTAGTATAATGTGCATCAGTGGAGTTTAAACAGACTGTATTCACAGCTGTTTAGAAATTCTTCACACCCATAAATTTACAGATTATGCTCTTTATGCTGCTCTTTACCATATTAAATGGTAATCAGAATATCCAGAATCCCACCTGCACTCCATGGGCTTCACCCCCATTCCACTTTGAACTGTAAAAAAGGTGCAAACATTTTAAAATATTTATTCACTTTCAACTTTCACTTCACCAACATACATTTATAGAAAGCATGACCTCAGCCTTTATTCAGTTGCTTATAAAACTACTGATCTATGTGAGTGGTTATAAAATTAAGACCTATGTGAGAGTAGCACCTTAAAAAGTCACCGGCTTTATATAAGCCAACAAGTTGATAACTCTTCATTTTCAGATGAGAAAATGAATCTCCTGATCTCTATCTGTCCTACTGCTATTTCAACAAAGCAGTATCTAGAAGGGCTCTAGTTCAATAAAAATATTCATGTTCTACACAGAACTCTATTGCTTTCTCTTCACACTATTAAATGTACTACATCTAGCTAAAAGCATCCGTATTCTCATTTTGTACTACATTAAACATTGACTGAAATCTTGCAGAGATTACTTCAAATGCTTTCCAGAAAACTGAATAATTTGTTGAATTTTACTTTCCCGTGTTACAGAATGTCTTAAGTTTCTTAGTTACAGCACAACAAGAAAAAAGAGAAAAAAGAAAGATACTCACTTTGCAGCTTTCTAACTAGAAAAATTACACAAAAAAGTGAGTATCTCCTTTCTCCTTTTTTTGGAAATCCTCTTTAAATAAAATCCTGTTTGCCTTTTTTTTTTTTTTGGGGGGGGGAACACGGACGGGACGTATCCCTCATTCTTGAAGTATACCTGATGCTACCAGTACAGATATATGGTTTTTGGTCCACTGTTTCCACAGGGCAAGATGTATCACTACTCCTCTACAAGCCAGACTAAAACTTCTGCAATCTTTCAGGAAAACTTCAGCAGTAATGGTACCTCCATCTGATGTGCTAGATAATTATATGCAATACATTGTACAAACTTCCTTGTGACGAATCCAAAAAGTAGTGTCTTCATTTTTTTTTTTAACTCATATAATCATCACCATTTAACATGCAAAACTTAACTGCATGGTTCTAGTATAGATCATGAACCCTGACATTTTTCAAAGACATTAAGTTAAACATTTTGTGGAGGTTGTTGAGGTAAAATACAATTAAAAAAACAAAACAAAACAAGCAGAAGCTATGTCTGGCTACGTCCTATGTCAGAGGTTGTATCCCAATAGCAAAAATATGTTTTACCTACACAGTTTAGTCAAAGCTACCTGACTAAGAATTAGATGTTGTAAAGTGCCTTTTACTTATTTTTAAATCTAGGAGCTAGATACCTTCTCCAGCTTCTCCTCGCTGGCTTCCTACTCAGCATCTTGCTCAGATATTCTATGTTTTTTTACCCTACATTTAATCTTACAGTGACACCATCTTCCAGTACTTCTTAAGATGATTCCTCTACTATGAGAATGCTGGAAGGAACTGCATGCATCTTCACAGTTCATTCTCCATTTTCCCTACCAGTATCAAGTGTCCCTAGACGCTGCCTCCACACCACCCTCTATTTCTTCTGCTCATCTTCCATTGGATTTTTTCTCTAAATTCTACTAGTGATTTTCTACTGGATTCTTCTTTTAGCTGCTGCTCTAATTCCTTAACTGACTTTCTATTGGATTCAACCTCTAGCTCCTCAAACCCTTTTCTAGTCTGTCACAAGAGTCCTTTCACAAACAAGCAATAATCACTAAATAGCAACAGAAGCAAGATATAGTTAAAATCTGAGCTGAATTGGCCCAGTAAGGCCAATCTTTCAAAAATACTAGGATATCTACATACACTACTTGTGCAGATTAATATGAAGACACTGAATATGAAGAGGGTTTTTTTTAATACTGTTCTTGCAGTTTTCTATAAACAACTTTGATTCCTGTAAGTAAATACTAAACATAGGATGTGTTCCCCTTTGTTGGTCAGCATTCTGTGCAGTAGAATTTGCACAGAGAGATTGAATGAGAACTTCAGCACTTCTGAAAAGACCTTCATACACCGTGCAAGCAGTATCACAAGCCAAAACAGCATCAGTACTATGTCGAAAAGATCACTGTGACAACTTTATCACATATTGTTTCCTACATGAAACATGTAGATTTTAAGAGATATTTAGGTTGTGTGTCTTCAGGGGCTTCACTCCCCCAAGCAAGCACATGACATGAAATTTAAAGAACTGTCTAGATTATGTACTGGACAGTTTACATTTTGATACAAGGAAATTTTGCTTGGTGTGATACAAGTTCATACAGGGAGCTACGTTTTAACAGTTCAAGTTATCTTATCTACCCAGTTCAGAAGCTCTCAAAGCTACATTAAATATTTACAGATTATAAAAGGTCACACTCAGCACAGTAGGTTGAGAAATAACTCCAATAAGTATTTTTCTGTCCAATGTTTCTTCCAACCTACAGAGACATAGCAGCCACAATTTTACGTTTTTTAAAACTATGCCTTCAGACAAAATATGGACTGGCAAGCAAAACCTGTACTGTACCATCAAATAAACCAAGAAGAAATAGGAAGCAAGTAAATATTTTAAACATAAAATACCAATGTTTACAACTAGCTTTCAGAGCTACTTTTAATAATTCTTCTAATATTAGCTACTTCTGTTTTGCAAGAGTTTTCAGCCATGATTTAAATGTACTTAACTAAAGACAGCGGATTAATGCACTTACATAAAAAGTGGATTACTTACCAAAGAAGTCAAATGAAAAGGGGTCCCTTCCACCAAAAAACTCCCTGAAGACATCTTCTGGGTTCCGGAATGTAAATCCAAATTCAAACTGATTATCAAAGTGACTTCCCCCTGCAGAAAAATAAGTTACATTTGAAATATGCTCACAGATTTCTACTAACAAAAAAGTTCAGGCCCATATGGTATTTGAATCATTTGGGCAAACATATTAAACTTTCTCTAAAATTTCTCTTTTCCTCTCGTGTACCATTTAAGTACACAAAAATATCTTTTATAACTCTTTCGTATGATTCCAGATATCAGTAGTATCTGTTACCACAACTAGAAAAGTGGTAAAAAGTTTACAATTTCTGCTTTTTCAGGAGATTATATTTTAGCCCTTGATACAGACATTTCCATATGCCTGTCTTAAAAAGCTGTAGAAAATAGATTTCCACCAGGATATAGGAAAGAGAATTGCTAGTCACCAACATACCTCCACTTCCATTTATTAAGCCTTCTTTTCCATATTTGTCATAGATGTCACGTTTTTTAGCTACGAAGAGAAGTTGTACACTGCATTAATGAATAAGCACGTTACATTTGGGAAAAAAAACACAAAACCACTTAACTGGTATTCTCAGCTAATCATTTTCTCAAAGCTAGCTTATTTAAGCAAGATTTGATGCAACTGGCAAACATATTTGCTGAGGATTGCCAAAGCAGTTTAGGTACTACAAGAGCAGATACTAAACTTCAGGCTTATCATCATTTAGTTCTAGAAACTCAGATTCTACTGTATCAGAAAAATGCTGTGGGAAGCTCTGGTATAAGGACAAACCAAGGAAAGTTTCTATCTTTAAAAGGACTAGTACGGTCTTGATCTTTAGAGTTACCATGGAAAACTTTAGCCTGGAAGGAATCCCTGGAGGTCATACAGTCCAACACCCTCCTCCAAAAAAGGCTGATCTCAGATTAATCAAAACTTGACTAGATAAAGCCTGATCTCACCCATCTCCAGCAAGATTCCACACTCTCTAGCCAACTTGTCCCAGTGCTTAACTACGCTCATTGCGAGCATTTTTTTCCTTCTGTCCGATTTCCCTTACTACATCTCTTGATCATTGCCTCTTGTGCTTTTATTGCATAAGGTGAAGATGACCAAACCCGTTGTGAAAAAGTTATGACAAAGGAAAGAATGTTTTGTATCAGCGACTGCAAAAACACTCAAGCTCATTATAACCATTTCTAGTTTAATAAAGGGGATGGAAGACAGGTTTCGTTTTGTTTCATTTTCTTAAAAAGTGCCATGCAGACTACCCCTACAGTATCCACAAAAAAGAGGAAGGAAAGAAATTAAGTCTGCATTACTACATAAGATGAGACTGCACAGTTGGTACTGGAGTAGAACCTAAAGAGCATAACATGTGGAACATAAGCTTATTTTGTATGCACTGCTCTGAAAGCATCAGACAAATAATGAGTTAGGGAATCTGATTTTAGACTCAATACTAGGATGCTATTCCCACTGGAATCTCTTCAGTGAAAAGTGTTTTGAAATTTAAGCTGTATCACTAAAAAAACATGCAGTTACCTCAAAAAAACGATGAGAAGAAAAACCCTCATGATAAAAGGGAATGACTTCACATACTAGTCATCACTTACAAGTTACGTAAACTTGCACTTGTTTCATTTTTCCTTAAAGCTTGGTATATTTACAGTACTTAAAGAAGGTTAACTCATCCACCAATAAAAAAATGACCAAAGCAGCAAGGTGGACAAACTGCAAAAAAGTAGCGGAAACAAAGGGAGACCTGAGGGCTCACAGAACTAGAAATTCACCTTTAAAAACAAATGTTCTTGAAACCACAAGGAAAGAGTTTTCTATGATTACAAAATTCTAACATTCTTTGCATAGGTAAACCTATCTCTATTCAAGACTGATGATGTCAGAAAAATTCACTGAATCTTCATGACAGCTGAGTGCCTCTCAACCACTAGGTTCAGGATTCAATTACATCTTCTGCAGAGGAGGCTGTTTGTTATGACACCAGTAACTTTGGATTGTGTCTAGGCCCCAAAATAGTTGGCGTTTTTAGAAGAAGTTCTAGAATTTTAGCATTGTAATGTCTCTGAGGAAACTTAAATATCTGCATACCAACCACACCAGTATCCTGGTTTTACCTTAGTGAAAAAGAGCTTAAGACGGTTCAATAAAACTAGAAGGCAATAATATAATGAACTCTCCATAAATTAAGTTGGTTCTCCCACGCCAATTAAATATCAAAACTAAGGAAATAGGGTGACCAAGTCTGCAGCTTGATAAACCAGGCCAAATTCTGAAAGCTAATCTAGATGCTGCTGCTTTAAATTTAGCTTTCCCAAGCTCACTGGTCTCAGGTGAAATCAAGGACACTTCAGAAATAGCATACAGACAGCTGCAGCCAATTACAGAGAAAAATAATCAAAGATGCTTAAATCACTTTGTTGTGATTCAGATTGCTTTTGCCAAAACACAGGGAAACGCTATTGCTATTTTTTAAGCAAAAAGATAGAGGTGAACTATAAGCTGACTTTCTGCATCACGTGGGTTAGTCTAAAAATTGTTTCAAAACAATTCTAAATATAAAGGTTCTCTTGGTTATCACACTTCATTATCTTATGAAACTCACCCAAACGAAATCCAAATTTTGAGGAAGGTTTACAGAATGCTTGGGCTTTGTAAGAAATTGGTAGTATTCGTGGAATTAGAAACAGTAGACTATGAAAGCCAACTATGAAGGCTGTTGATACTTCAGAGACCGTGTAACCCGGTTTTATTGGTGTATCTTAAAACACAAGCTGCTAAGCCTTTCCCATCCCCCACAGTAAGGCTCATTAAAACATCAGAATGCACAAAGCAGCTTACTAGCATTACTCAATGAAATTCCCTAAAAACAAATATCACACAGCCACAGCTCAAGAGCACTGTATACCTGAAGTGTATCACTAAACAATTCCCTTATATTTACAGTAAGGGGTTTTATAAATACCAAGATCTATTTTATCTTAGTAGATACATGTCTCTTCAGAAATTCACACAGGGAGTAGGATTTCAACATCTAGAAGCAAATGTTTCAGTTAATCATCTGAGAATATCCCGAATTTTTAGTTTCAGAATTTCGGTTTATTCTTTCTCATCCGCAAGCTTCCCCCCACCTTTTCTTTCTTCTAGAAGAGAAATAGTTGAGTTGGATGGTGAACCTAGTTTAAAAGACCTCTTCACAGTGCTACGAATGTTCTCCTCAGCATTGCTAGTATCATATCTAATAGTGCTACCTAATTACTACTATTCCAGAACCTACACTTCTGGAGCCCTTTCCACTGGGCTACTTACCATCTGATAAAACTTCATAGGCCTCAGCTACTTGTTTAAATTGCCGCTCTGCCTCTTCTTTATTATCTGGATTTTTATCAGGGTGCCATTTTAATGCCAATTTACGGTACCTAAAGGGAAAAAAATTACAATATTTCAAAACAAAGAAATATGTTATATGGATATACATTAAAGGTTCTCAAACAAGTTGTTAGGGATTAAAGTACTCAGAAATTTGTCAGTGCTTTGTATCTTTTCTCCAGACCATTATCAACAGATTTTGCAGACATGTGAAGAAATACGTAACTAGAAGAATGTGGTTTGAAGGTTCTTTTGTTATTTTGAGATCAGTTATTCCTATGTGTTTCAGATGTTGAATATTTGTTTCTACTGACTTCGATGGTATCCACAACTTTGTTTATAACATATATTACTGAAGTATGCTGCTTTTTTTTAAATGGATCAATTGCTAACTGATCCTCTAACAGTATTTCTGAGGCTTGCTTTCCCCTCCACCCTCAAATGAGATTAACCTCATCTACCTGCTTCCCTTTACTCAAAGAAGTTGACAGGTCTAAGCAAAGGGGAAAGAAGTAAAGGAGATTTTACAAGACCATCCCATAATTTTTCTGCCACAGGCTTCTCCTTAGAGCTCCACAGTCATTCAATACTGTGGACCAATGAACTTGTGATAAGCATCAAGAGTACTCTTCTAGTACAAACAGAGATGAAAAAGCTGCAAGGGTACCGTGATTCCAAACTGTCATAGCATCTAGTATCAATGGCATGTGTTTGATTGCAGGCTACACCTACATACAACTCCTATCCTTCCAAGAAATATTTTAGGTAAAGTGTTCATAACTACCTAGAGGGACAGAGCTAAGTTTGCACCAGAAAGTGCTTTGGAGTGTTTTACAGAGTCATCTGAGAACACAGTTCAAACATTTGAGTTTACAAAGTATCTGCAAGAGTTTGCACAAGGAGGAGGGGGGAAGGGTAATAAATAAATAAATAAATAAATAAAGCTGTCATGCACTAGTGCAATTTGATTAATCAAGCTCAGGTGCCTATGAGAGGGGCAAGAGAAAGACAGTATTTCCAGGTCACTAGGAACTGCAATCAACTGTCAAACGTTTTTGTTATACTAGAAAATTCTACCATAGGAATACTTCCTCCCAACTGTCTGTAGAAAACTACAGAGAATATTTTAAAGATATGTTACAAACATCTATCTTAAAACAATACATAAACAATAAGTCTAAATTAAGAACTGTATTAATTTCTTTGAATGCTCTTAAATTACATGGAGTATTCACTTTTTTTTTACAGCAACAGATGTCTGCCTTCTGTGCCTATATTTTAATGGACTAAACATATGATGAAAGAGGTAATTTCCAAAGGAGTAGTGTGCTAAATATCTATTAACTCCTTAGAAAAAAAGTATTATTCTCAGTAAAACAAGCTAACTCACTGCAAAAGGAGTGGAAGGCTTGTAACTTCCACTCAGCCACAGAAGAGGAAACTATAACTGCCTGTACCACATCAAACTTTGAGACACAGTGACCAAGACGCAGTGACTATCATCATTTTCATCATTTAGCAGTACCCAGGATTTCCCCCACAATTTTATAAAAATGAATGCTTTTTCTTCAGACCACTGAGTATTTGTTTCACCCAAATCATTACTACTCATGCTAGTATTAATAGCAAAGTAAGTATCCAAGGACCATGTGATTATATTTATTCATTAAAATACATAGCTTTTATGAGATATACCAAAGTGATACTTACGCTTTTTTAATATCTTCTGGTGAGGCATGCTTTTGCACTCCCAGAACTTCATAGTAATCCACCATGTTTCAACAGTTGTCTTGGTTAACAACAGCTGGTCTTTAAAGTCCTGCAACAACAAGAACTTGTAAAGGAAGCTTGCACAGTAATGATAATTCATAAAAATCAGATAGGAGCCTAGTGTTTTCTGGTAGCAAAACTGGCCTTATAAAACTGCTTGGTTTTACAAATTCACATGTTTCAGACACACATGCACACAAAATATCTTATTCCAGGTTGACAGATCAAATTATTACTTTGGTTATAATTTGGTTATAATTTATGTTCTTTAATTCCCCTGATACACAGCAGATCCCTGTATCAGATTAGGCAAAAAAGCTAGCTCTAGCAACACATTAAGATGAATATGCACAGTATGTTCATCATTTTAAGCATGTTCTGACTGCAAAACAAACCATACATCAAGTTCACCCTCTGGCACCTAATTTACCTCTTAAGGACATATGAGCATAAAACCAAAACCGCAATATTTCCTATCTGCTTTTTAAAATATTACTTCCACTGTGATGCTCCCTTCAAGAAAAGCAGAGTGTGCACCATTCTCAGAAATGTAAAGTTGTATCTAGTCTCCAATTAACCTTCCTTATATTCAGACCCTGACAGGAAAATTACGATCCAAGAAAAAAAATGTTTTAATTACCAAAGTTACAAAATTCTATTTTCCTCCTTTATGTTTAGCAATATAAAATATATAGCCAGATTTTCAAATTGTAAGATTAACCAATCAACTCAAAGTAGGTATCTTGTTTAAAGGAAAAACAAGGACAGCAACTGAATCATAGTATTTCTTAGTACTAGACAATAAAACTCCCAGGTTTCACAAGACTTCTCTCACAGATTAGTTTCATCAACAAGGCACCACTGACCTTGTCCATCAGTTATCAACTCCCAGAATAAAAAACTGCTCAAATGTAGGAAAATACAGAAAAATTCTATTATTTTCTAGTATTATTTATATAGTATTATAATTCTAGTATTATTTATACTATTCAAGATTTTTATCCATGTGTCAGGAGCAAAAATTCCATGAAAACTCATTTTTTCCTCATCTCCTTAAATCATCCAGTACTCTTCATTTTAAACCTAGGCAAAGTCTTATTTTCCAGTTATTTTACATAAGCCCTCATAGAATCAACTATAATAGATCCCACCCAAATATTCTGAAATTAACTTCTTATACTAGTATTACACTTATCTTTCAGTGTATAAGGGACACGAACATTAAAGACAGACTTCCCTTTAAAATGGTTTGTATATCTCTAAAATACATTGCTGTTGTAGGTTAAAGCCTAATTAACTTTAATTAGGAATGTGGCTACATAAACACTTCCTCAAGTGGCAAAGCCAGTTTAAGAGATCAGCTGCCACATTACCTCTCTCCTCCAAACTGCTTAAGGAAATGAGTGCCGGACTAGCTATGTGTTTTAAAAACTTGGTTAAACAGAGGCCAAAGCAACAATTCCGGTTCATCATGTAATCCCACAAACACACAGGACACTGAAGAGTAGCAGGTGAACAGGCCTCACTTGGACTTTGCTACCTGAGGAAATCTTCACATTAACTATGCCCAACACTAAGTACACCAACAGTAATACGATAATGGCAGGTGTGACTACCTAAAGATAGAGGCTGGCAAGAAATACCCCAAGATATTTGTTATCAACTGACCCAGCCAGATTTATTGCTTCCCAAACAATGGTTAGAACAGCTCTGCAAATACATCAATCATGGTAACCATGCTGCTGGCCCAAGTATGTTACCAAACCATGTAGCCTATTCTGAGTAGTAACATATATAGGATATGTACTTTATAAAAAGAAACCAGAAGCAAAGTCTTCAGACTTTTAGCTACAGGACTGCTCTGGTATCAGTAGTTTGGCCAGAAGCACATCAGTATCGTCAAGATTTTCATATAATTTCTGTAAAAGAAAAGAGGGAGAAAAAAATCTGGTATGAGCCAAATTCAAGGCTAGAGGTCTCAGAGCTCCACCTAACAAGAGATACAAAGTGTAGAATCAGAGAGCTAGCAGCAAGAAGCCACAACAAAAACATGTACCATACCTTTAGGTGTTTTCTCCATATTGCTTTTTTCTTAAATTCAAGACTGATATAAGTACTCCCCTCAATTTAGACAAGCATCTTAAAGATAAAATTCAAACATCAATCTTCTAGCTAAAGCAAGGCAGGTGAAAAAGCAATCATCAAGTGTAAAAATAGATCACAACTTTTCCATAAGCAAATAGGGAACTCTGCTCACATAGGCAGTCATATCGATTTTAACAGAGATTTCTTTAGATACTTTAGGTGGTCAATTGTTTAAACAGCAGGTGCTCCAGTGTCAAAAATTCAGATTCAATACACTTTTACACATATACTAACATATTCTAAATAAAGGAGCCTCAAGTCTGAACTAAATACAAGCCCTGCAGCAACACGAACAGCTCTTCCTAGAGCACATGCTCCAACAAAGATTTTATTAACCGTAAAAAGCAACTACTCTAAGAACAAAGGGATTATTTGTTTCAAAGAAATGTCTGGGGTTTGCCTATTCTACTTTTTGTAGGTTTGGTATCACTCAGTTCTTACTTCCTACAAGAATAAATTATATTAAGGCAAGCTAATAGCTTTATAAGGAAACCAAAAGGTGTTTACACTCTCTCTCTGTAATCAAATGTTTAAGAGACAGTTCATCTGCAATTTATCATTGTTTTTATCTGCTAATTATTAGAAGCATAAACTGCACTGCTATGCTTTTAAATAGCCTGAAAACATTTTATTCTACGTGAAAAGGTTGTAATAATACTTACATGAAGAAAATTTATCTGAAGTTTTTCTGTTTTTATTTTCCCCTCCCTGCGCAGCTTTGGATAAACATCCAAAAACATAAAACTAATAGCGTAAGGTAAGATTCAGCCCCTTAAAAGTGCTTAAACTATTACTCAGCACAAATTCCAGTAAAGCTAAAAAAAAAAAAAGAAGAGAGAGAGAAAGAGAGAGAGAAACAAAAACCAAGAACATCACACAAGCTGGAAAGGACCTCAGCCTGCAATCTTTCTTGGAGGAGGGATGATTTAAAATACTCACTCAGCAAAACAACAACCATCAACTTACAAACTCAAAACAGAAAACGAGTGACAAAAATCAGTAGCGTTATGGTAGCAGGAATCTGCTTGGCAAAATGCACAGATGAAACAAATCACATATCTTCCTGTTAAGTGAAAAGCAAAAATACTCAATTGTCCTAACCAAAATGACATGAAGGAAATCTTCTTCCAACCTCAATGTCAAACAATTTGTCTTCAAACACACAAGCAAAGGTCATTTAACTAGTCGCTCAAGACATTTTTCCAAAGCCACGAGGAAGCCAGCCCACATCAGCTAATTTCCTGCTTCCAACCATAGAAAATCTTCAAAGCCTCACAAGGAAAGAAATGAGCAAGGAAAATCCAGATGAAATAAACTGTTTCATGGCATCAACTTTCAGAAGTCCACAGTTACTCATGCGCATAATTTCACTATAGCTACATGACGTTAACAGCTAACTCCTTTGGAATATCAACAAATCAATCACCCAAATGTTCGGGTGAACTGAAGGTTCTACTGGCTTATAGATTTAACTCTCAGGAGGGGAGGAGTCAGCTCTGTTCTGGCTTACCAAACAGCAGCCACTAACGTTCATACTGATACAAGGCAAGTGCTAGGAATACAATGCCAGTCTGAGACCTCTCTGTTTTGGTAGGGCCCAAACTCAGGTCGTTTTACAGCTATCTTGAAACTGGTCTCATACAATCTCCACACAGCAAAGTCCTCAGCTGCACAAAAGGCATGAGGAGAATTACAGAAGCAAGATTACTGAAGAGCTATAAACTTTTATCCAGCCAGATGACAGAAGAAAAGCAAAAAACTGTCAGATACACAACTTGCATCATCTTCGGTAATGATAAAACAGCACCCGTACTAAATACGGAGAAGAGGAAAGTATCTAAATGAGAAGTTCTTAAATCAGGAGTAAATTCAGATGACAGCAGGCATGCGACCTTTGCAGTCAGCTTGCTTAGAAAAAGTTATCTATTTCTGGCCATGAAGCAATAGGGCAGCATGGAGAGCCCTGAAAGACTCCAGAATAGCTGAAAGCTTAGTGACTAAGGCAGTCATTTGAATAGAGGTCCAGTTCCAAATTCCTAATTCACACAATTTACAGAAGAAGCCAGTCATCCACATCCTATGCAAGTGCCACAGCCATTCAATTCCTAGCACCTGTCTGCCTTCTACATCCTGCTGGCAACACAGGAAGAACACCCTGTTCTGGATCCCACTTCAGCTTGAGCAAATGTCTGATCTTCTCAACGGCAATGGAACAATTTTGAGATGTCTCTGGTAGATGACTAAGTGATGGACACTTGAGAATTTTGGGGAATTACAACCTACAATTAAAAAAAATATTTTCATATGCTAAGAGTTTTTATTAGAAAGCTATAATCACCTACTGCCAGACCCAAGTTTTACACTCCAAGTATGAAGGAGACTAAAGTAACATTAACACTGCTGTGAATCCCAAACTATACAGAAAACGGCATGAAATACACGCACTTAAAAAATTCTCAGTACTTTTTTCATCTGCTTGTTATAAAGCAAAGGTCCCTTTGGTGAGCCTTTTATTTCTTAGAATTCAGGAAATTTAGAGGCATATACTAAAAGTAACTAATTTCAGATGAAATTCAGTCATTTCACCTGCTCATAGGTGACAGATCTCATATGCATCCATGAATTATAATCACTAGTCTACCATATCTTTAGGATAAATAAAGGTCAACCGTAAAGCACTATCTACCACAGCATTAGCCAAGACTTCCAAGCCATGTATTTCTATCAGTGGCTCTGAGAATCCTTAATGGCTTGAAGAGGTCACTGTCTTCCACACACAGATATTGGTGATAAAATCTGCACTCTGGTGTAATCCTATGCCAAGTAACCAAGAAAAGAGAAACATTACACTGCAATTCTTCAGTGCAGAATACTATTCATCCAAATGCATTTTACATATTACAATTCAGCAAAATACAAAACCACACATCTCCCCAAACCATAGCTAAACACCTAATAAAATATCTTTTGTCAGTTCTAGAAACAATGTCTGGGACGTGCCTTACATAACTGGAAGGAGACTACCAGCAGTCTCTGGGCTACATCAGCAAAGGTCCACTGTGCTAACTCGGCACAAATACTAACAGAAAACTCCACATTATGCCAGAAAGTCTTTGTAAGAGGAGGTTTGAGATTGCAAAGGAACCTAAAGAATGCTGCCTTAATTCTGATCAGTGCAGTAAACAAAATAAGAAAACTTTTATAAGGTTTGCTATTAACATAATCTGAGAAATGTATTTAAACAATGCATTAAGATCAAATTTCTTTCCACTGATACCTACTCACTAAGATGTCTTTCAAATGTTACTTTCACTTCCATCTACCTGAGCTTAGCCCATAAATGTCAGCTTGTGTAGAGGTCCCTGAAATGAAATTTCTACTCCATAAAAGGTCTTTCAGTTTACAACATAAAGTCAATAAAATGTACTTCAGTGATAATGTTTATACATATTATATTCATACTACCACAGCATCCCTACAAAATGAACCCCCAAAAATAAACATTCCAAAATCTTAGTTTAATCCTGTGTTTAATCCAAACACCCTTTCTCTGTGTCAGAAAAACAAGAGTGGACTTGAATACAGTGATCATTTTAAAAGATACAGTTCATACAGGTAAAAAGAAGCTAAGGCTAACTACCAACGCTGCAGTTTGATTCTGCCAAAAACCGCCACCTCCGCAGGGCTCACTCCCTCCAGGCAGAAGTTACAGGACTCTGTCAATTACTTTCCTCTCCTCACCAGTGAGAAGGAGATGCAAAAGGTGACAACCACAGGCCTTTCTTGTTCATCTTACTGGCAGTTACACAGAAACTCTGTAGAAGGCCATTGAAAATAATTAACCTACAAATACTGAGAACAGAAGAAACTGAAAATCTTTATCTCTGAAAGAAATTTAAGTAGCTAACAAAAACTGCAAAAGGAAGTAGACAAGTGAAGAGGCTACCCTCACACTCTTGGCCGATACTCTACTACTTATCCGATCTACGATCATGCCTTAAATCAAAGAGACATTTTTTCCAAAGCACAGCAATTCAGGTGTCCAAATTTGGAACTGTGTCATATAAATGTCTGAAGCAATGGCACCTTTCTAAAAACAACCATAAAAGGCTATTTTATACACAGTAAAAATATTTCCAACTCATTTTTAAAAATGCCTGACCTGTGTTTAATTAAGCTCTTAAAAACAGTAAAAGCCTCATCTGGCAAAGACTGGATCCAAAAAGACTGAACTAAATACTCACATGCAACCAAAAGATCCTTTAGGGAAAAAAAAACGAAAAAAATTTTTTGAAGTTTCTACACACTTCGCTTGAAGTAGTTTTTGCAGTCACCGTAATTTTACTTAGGCCAACCAGGAAAACAACATTATCATTCCTTTTTCAGAACAATGAACACACACTTTACAGATACAGACAGCATTTTAGGATGAAAAAAGAATTTCTACTAATCAAAATAACTTTTTCGCACACAAGTTTTTAAACAATAACTGTTCCACAACACAGGTGTGGATAACTTCAGTCTTAAAGGATAAATATGAACTACAGGACTCTTCCATACAGGCTTGTCTTCAGCTGAAGAAGATAAAAAAAAGAGACAGATTGTAAATTAGTACAAAATTAAATAAAATACTAAGTTGAACATGCAGAAGACAACTTATTATAACCAAGTCTATTTTAAAACTAGCCAGCTTGTCGTAACTTCAGACTTACTAGTAAATACACACTTCAGTATAGATTAACCTGTTTTAAATAAAAATTAAAAAAAAAAAGAGTCCAACCTCAAATGCTACTAACTTCAATTATATACAAAGAAGAAACATTTAAATTTTTAGGTGAACAATGTAGTACATAGATACTTGTATTTTTTTTTGTTTCCAATTAAATCATTTCTTAATTTTCAACATAAAAATATTATTGTGCAGAAAAACTGTAAAAACAACTTAAACTACTAAATATTAAGTTTTTAAGAGCTCAAAACTCAGAGACCATTGAATCCTAGTTTTCTTCTTCTATCTAAGAAAAAAAAATGACCTGGTAAGCTGTCTGTGAAACATACACAGCCCAAAAATACAGCTGGGTCTTTTTCATACTCCTGTTTTCAACCTGAAGGTGAAGGACTGGGGCTCCACTAATATCAGTGGAATTTTGGTACTCATTCAGAACAAATAGCAAGCACAAACCAAACCCACAACTACTAACTTAAGTAGTGAAGTTTATATGCATGAATTATTTCTTCCCTAGTAGTTAAACAGATGGAAACAGAATTGCCCTTTCATTAAATCTCAACTGAAGAGAAGTCTAATATCCATTCAAATACCATGCAAAAGTAAAGAAAATAGATTTAAATCAAAACTGCTATATTGGGTTTAAATTATCTTGAAATAAACAATCATCATATACAAGATGCAGTAAGTTCTCACAGAGCTAAGTAAATTTTCAATAATCCTTCCATTCCTCAAATAAATCAAGTTATATATTTTTTTAAAAAAATAGTAATTTCCTGTTATCATAAAGTGATTTTAGGATACAGCTGATCAGAGTTCTTCATAAATGCTATTAAAAATGCATCGGTTGCTATAAAAGGAGAAAAATACAACTCTAAGTTCAAAATTAAGGCTGTACCTTCACATTTTCTACCAAAGTCACCTCCAAAAAAAAGAGTCTGCTGAGGTCTGGAAGTCCATTGCATCGACTCAATTGAAATGCACTACTTTTCCACAGCCTGCAGCACAAGAGCAGAACATGGCTAACATGGGTGGTGAGGCATTTCAATCAATTGTAGACCTGAACTCCAGCACCTCTGGATCTCTAGTAAAATACTCGCACACACTCATCCAGCACATTCTCAACTGAAAGGCCCAAGTGCCACAGTGTTTTAAGCATAGATGTAGAAACACATAGCTACAACTAGAACTTCTAGAGTCAAAAAAGGTTTCTCTTTCCCCAGTAGCTATAGTAAGAACTGAGATCTCTTTCATACATCAGGAAGACATAACCTTTTTTCCCTTCTCCATGTACATCTTTGAACTTCTGCTGGGTAAAACTAAAGATGCAGTAGGTAGATATAAAGATTAAAAAATAAGAAAAGCAAAACATACTTTCTGCTCCTGCTAAAACTTTCATATTTTTGAAAGTGAAGCTTCCTCCCAAAGTTCAGCCAAGTTTAATTAGCAAACTATGTCAATCTAGAAGAAAATACTAGCAAAAGTGCTGTTTTGGTAAGAACGAGTTGAAGTCAGAAAGCCCAAGTGCTAAAAAAACAAAAAATAAAAACAAAGAGAGGGAAAGAGAGGGGAAAACTGAAGTAATTTATCTATCTGTAAACTGCCAATTTAAATTTCTCCTCCAATGTCACAAGCTAAGAAAACTTAATCCTAAATTAACTCACAGTTCAAGCTGTCTCGTCCTCCAGTGAAGAGGCAGCATAAGAGCCAAAACCAAGAAACATTCAAAATTTGAACTAATATTGTGTACTACTTAGCATTGTGGTTATTTAACAGAAAACACTACACAAAAAAACTAACTACAGGGCCAAAGTTTATAAACATTTACTCACTAGTCCAAACAAATCTTCTTTGACAACATAATCCAGGTAACTAAATGGTACTTTAACCATCAGGTTCTTGATTCATCAACAGAACATAAAATCCTTCCTGACTGGAGAACAAGCTACTCCAAAGAGCAAATAAAAATTAAGGCCAGCAAGTAGCAGTAACTGCAATCTCAGAGGATCACGGAGTTTGAACCAAGTTTGAACTAGTTCAAACAATTCCTACTTCTTTCCAGCTGTTCATACTGCGGACTAGCTGTCCGCACCTTGTTCTTATCACTTCTTGATGCTTTACATCATAAAAAAAAAAAACAGGGCTTGACCACTGATTGACTAGGCAATGTTGCAAGTTTGACCATTTGCACATCAGCATCAGTGTAAATTTAGCTTCTGTGATATTATCTTAACCAAACTAAAATCAACCAAGCAGTTTATTATTAGAATTCACAAAAGATTTGCTTAGTGTATTAAACAGTCTTTTCTGAAATCTTCTGACTCAAGTCTGCCGCTCAGAACTTCAAGAACCAGCACAAGCTCTGAGAGAAATACAGCGTTGCTACAAGCAGGAATACTTGTCATAACTTCACTTCCCAACTTACAGTCTTCTCAAAAGTCCTGCAAACACTGACAACACAAACCATCTGCCTTACCTTTCAGTGACAGTTTTCAAAGCCATTTATAACTTAGCCAGCCCTGATCACTACTGCCTTCACACACAGCACATCATACTCATCCTACCGAATTATTAACAGCAAAACAGAATTCAGCTTCTACTAAAAAAGAAATCCAAAAGTCAATCAAAAAGTACATTCAATTTACAAACACGCCAAAAAAAAAGAAAAAAAGAAAGAAAGAAATTACGAATAAAAGAAATGCAAGTAAAAGGATTACTCGCTGCACTCAAGAAGAGTCAAGCGTGAGTAAGAACTCCCCCTCACCTTTTCGCTATTGACAACCGCTGCAAACAGAAATGGAAACGCAGAAGGCCGGAGGAGTCCTCAGCCCTTCTGCACCTGCCGCCAACAGCAGGCGACAAAGCCGCCGCGCAGTCCCGAACTGTCGCTCCGCCACTCCGAGGTCCGCGATAAGCCCGCGGCAGCGGCTCCCTCGCTCCCCGCCCCCGAGCACCGGGGATCCCCGCGGCCCCGCTCCCCACGCAGGCCTCGCTGCGGTCTCCCAGGAGCGGCCGCTACGCAGAGCGGAACGCGGCCGCGGCAGGAGCTCCCGAGCGCGGCGCCCCGACGCCGGCCCGCAGCATGGCGGCCGCGCAGCCGAGCCCGGCCGCGCCGGGTGCCCCGCCACCGCCGATGCTGAGGGCCGAGACCGCCTCCCCCCGTCCCCCGCCGCGGCCGCCACGTCCCGCCGCGCGCCCAGCACTCACCGGCGCCGCAGCCTCGGCAGCGCGGCCGTTACCCTCCCGCGCGGAGCCCGGCGCAGTGGCGGCAGCGGCGGCGGCGGCACCTCTCCTCCTCCGCAAACAGGAACTCTCGTCACGCGGCGTCGTCACTTCCGCCCGGCTGTTTCCGGAAGTTTCTGGAACGGCGTGCGCTCGCGGCGGCCCGCGCGGAGCAGCGCGGGCGGAGCCCGCCCCCTGCTGCCCACCCGCGGCGCTGCAGCGCCCGCGCGCGCGCGGGCTGCGTTCGAACCGCCCGCTGCAACGGCCGCAACGGCCGCAACGGCCTCGCGGCGCCTCG
>NW_028186646.1:4688711-4745279 GCF_003343005.1 Rhea americana
AAAAAAAAAAAAAAAAAAAAAAAAAAAAAAAAAAAAAAAAAAAAAGTGTGACAGTGTGGGGGGAAGCGGCAGGGGTAAGCTTGGGCATTTTTTAGCCCCAAGAATTGTAACCCTTCCCTGTAGCTTATTTTAAGGCTACACTGATTGTTTTTGTTAGAAACGAAATGCGCCAATTCGAGATGGATGATGACATGAGTAAGCTTTACTAACACACAGCTGCAGCCGCGGGCGCCCCCTTAAGCAGAAGCCGCGCGGAAGCAGTTCTTGCGCCACTTTTTATGCCTCTCCGTAGTTCCTGCTTTCTCAGCCTGCCTCAGCTCCTCAGCGGAGCTCCACGACCTTTGTACCGCATGTGGGAAGCATTCCATAGTCTCTGCACTGCATAGTTTCTCGGTCTTTTTTATAAGGAAATGAAAAGTTTTCGGTTGTGCTACTTCTTTTATCTATAACAGCTTGTAAAATGGCCTTCGTTATAACATAGATTAGGTTACTAGCCTGCCTGTTTGTTCCAACCTCAAGGTTATCTAATGTCTCTGTAAAAACAAAATATCTCATTTCTCTCATTTTCCAACTGGCACTTGCACAGATTCTTTCGTGGCCCACATTGTGCTGTTGGAAATGTAGGTATCCTTTAGGTCATATTTGAGTTCGTAGTTTTCTGAGTGTCATGGGTTGAAAGCAAAGCATAGGCTGCCAAATAATGATTCGATTTAAAAAGGTTATCCATGTTTTAAATTGCTGTGAAATTGTATTTCTTTCCCTTCATTTAAAAGAAGCTGCAAAAAGGCAGTGTTTTATGGCTCAGCAAATTGGAATTAGTGTGTTGTCAAACCTAAAACATACCTGCTCCCAAAATAAAGTCAATTGAAAGGCTACTCAAGAATTTAGGGATAAAAGTGCTTATGTGGAAATAAGACATATCAGTTCAAGAAAGAAAAAGCAAGCTTGGAATAAGACACAGGACTAAATTAGAAAGGTAACTAGTAGGACACCCCGGCTTCAAAAGAAATTTAGCTCCAGTGGGATTCAGTGCTCAATTGTGGTCATGAAAACAAGTTCTTAAATTAGATCAGAGATCTACCTAGCACCTGTGAAGTTCAAAAAGTTTTTGATCCACTTTCAAGGGGTCAAGGCCTGCAAGGGCAAACTGCAGATCAGTACTCTGTAGTCTGGGTGGAGGTTATATAAAATCTTGCTGTAATTCTTTAAACATTGCTTGGTGTAGAAATAAAGAATTTTTTCTTCAACTTATCATAGACAATGACAGGTGAGAACAAAATATGTCTTTAATCTCTTTAAAATCTCTGATGAAGACAGAAGAAATAGCAAATGAGAGTAGATTTTGTATTAAAAGTCTGATGCCTGATGAATCTAGACTGTCGAATCTTCTGTTTAGCCATGCAAGCAGAACAATGTTAGCAAAGAATTGTAATTCTGGATTGAACTACAGAATTGAAATCATGACATTCTACATAAATGTATTATATCTGCTTAAATATAGTTGTAGTAGGTATGATAGCATTGCATGAATTTGCCCATAGATTTTCACTGTTTCACAGTGTTGGCCTAATGCTAGACTACCCAGCCCTCCTGTTCAGGCAGAGGCATAATGATTGAGAAGACTTTGAGACTATTTTGCAGCTGGAGAAAAGAAGGTGAAATGCCTTACTCACAGCTGAGGGGAGGGCTAGCAGTATAAGATCAAGTCCAGCATTTTATACAGCAAAACACAGAAAATATAAATAAGTATTTCCAAAAAACGTTACATGAAGAAACAAAAAGTAACAATTATCTTTTAATATTTTTAATTAGTTGACACCTGTCTTAGAAGTGAGATATGAGTAAATTTCCTGAGACTTTGCACAAGGAAGAATCACCAATAAAAATATCAGTATTAGGGCATTTTTAAACTTACTATCATTATCCATGATACCTAAAATTATCTAACACTGAAAGATAACAGGAAGTGAGGTTTTTCTTGGTTTTACATTGTGCATTTTCCATTCTCTGGGTTACAGAGAAAGTAAGGAGATTGCAAGAACTTCAGCAAATGACAAAGCCAGCCAGATGCGGTACTGCGGGTTGTACTGCAAAGCACACTGCAGAGATTTGGGTGAGTGCACAAAGTCAGCATCCTCAGGACTTGTGTAATAAAACAATGTGACTCCAGCTTGTCTCTACCACACTTGAGCTAGTTTCTGCAGCCTCTTCCATGATTATCCCCCATGCTTCAGTTCTGGAAGATTTTATTATCTTGGTGTACGGCTTCATAAACACAGGTTTAGGGCAGCTCTGACACTGTACTCAGGCAGGAGCCCAATGCAGCAACTTCAAACTAATTCTGCAAGAAGCAGCTCAATGTCTGTCACGCAAGCACTGAGACTGAGAGCTGGTGAAACTTCAGTGGACTTGGTGAAGCTAGAAAACAAAGGGACAGAGGTAGCAGCTAAGGGCTTAAGATTTTTGAAGCTTTAGGAGCAGGGAAGAGTAACTCCAGAGATTTCAAACTGACATTGCCTTTAACACAACATCCATCAGATTGCTCAGCTCCTACCAAACCAAGAAATCTCGACTTCTGTGGCCTACCTGTGATCTCAAGCTTCCCCTATTAGTAAATGACCAGTTGTTCTGTTTGAAGTCATCTTTACAAGGTTTGACCCTGTAAAGTTTTTCATGCATAGAAGTAGATTACATGTTCACAGTCATTTTGCAAGCACAAGACTAACAGGACCAACTTACAAAAAGTGCACAATGAAGCTTTTTATCCTTTTTGATATTTCTACTTCCTATAGAATTTAATAGAGAAATATACCTCTGACATAAATCCAAAAGAGGTTCAACAAGAGCAAGTGCAGAACCCTGCACCTAGGGAGAAACAACCCCAGGCACCAGTACAAGCTGGGGGCTGACCTTCTGGAGAGCAGCCCTGCAGAGAAGGACCTGGGAGTGCTGGTGGATGGCAAGTTGACCATGAGCCAGCAATGTGCCCTTGTGGCCAAGAAGGTCAATGGTCTCCTGGGCTGCATTAGGAAGAGTGTTGCCAGCAGGTCGAGGGAGGTGATCCTGCCCCTCTACTCAGCCCTGGGGAGGCCTCATCTCGAGTACTGCATCTAGTTCTGGGCTCCCCACTACAAGAGAGACATGGAGCTACTGGAGAGAGTCCAGTGCAGGGCTATGAGGGTGATCAGAGGGCTGGAGCACCTGCCCTGTGAGAAACAGCTGTGAGAGCTGGGCCTCTTCAGCCTGGGGAAGAGAAGACTGAGGGGGGATCTTATCAATGTGTATAAGTACCTGAAGGGAGGGTGTCAAGGGGATGGGGACAAACTCTTTTCAGTTGTCCTGTGTGACAGGACAAGAGGCAATGGGCAGAAATTGAAGCACAGGAAATTCCGCCTGAACGTGAGGGGGAATTTCTTCCCTGTGAGAGTGATGGAGCCCTGGCACAGGTTGCCCAGAGAAGTTGTGGAGTCTCCTTCTCTGGGGATCTTCAAGGCCCGCCTGGATGCAACCCTGTCTAACGTGCTCTAGGTGACCCTGCTGAGCAGGGAGGTTGGACTAGATGATCTCCAGAGGTCCCTTCCAACCTTACTGGTTCTATGATTCTAAGAAAATATATATGCATGGTCTTGTTTTCCTAGCTTCTGTTTGTTTTCTGATCAAAAGAATGTTGCTTCCTGGTAGGCAGGGAAGGAAATGCTGCTTTCATGCTGCTCTGCCCACTGCACTTATTGTGTTAGCCTGGTATAGCAGGACATCCATCTTTTACCATTTCAGATCTTCAGCTGATGAGTCAACCTGCAAGATTTTCAAGGCTAATGAAATCTAAACCATTACATGTTAGGCAGTCTTTGCTCTTCCTAGATCACCTGAAGCTCAAAACAAGTGTGACAGCTATGAATACTTTGCTTTTAAGAGCAGTTTAAGACAAGCAGTAGGCTGACTGGCCTGCCTGCATCCTAACGCCACAGCTACACAAGTCCTGAAAGCACATGGTACCATACTGAGCCTACAGACATAGGGTCCCAAATGCACTGTACAAGCAGCAAGTCTGTATTCAAGGGCAGAGTCAAGGAAACCCACTGAAAATAGACATTGAGGCTGAAACAAGCTCTTCTGCTTCTAAAGTCAAGCCTCAGCAAAACATCCAAGTCTAGTTTTGTGCACACATTTTCTCATAAATGGTGTTTTTAACTACATGTAACTGAACTACTGGACCACCTTTTTACCCCCCTTTCTCTCAGTTGAGGTACATAGTTTGGGTGCCATAAGACAGGGCTGACTAGTTCCCATAGAAGTCAATAAACTGCTTCTGACCTACAGTTAGAGATTTGATCTCTATATTTAGTCACACTTGTTTCAGTCAGTAGTTCTCAGAACTATTTTCAAACCTTTTCTTATCTTTAATCATATTGAAATGTCTTACATGAAAGCTCTTGAAAGAGAACTGGCTATGTCAGTGTGTTTCCCATACAGTGCAAAATTTTGCAGTCCCTGTAAAAAAGTTAATGTAGATAGCCAAAAGGAAGAGGAACTGCATGAAGTAAGGAGGCAAAACTACCTTCCTCCTCCTCAAAGGAAATTTTGTGGGAAAGATTTTAGAGGCAGGACTTTTAGGAAGAAGTAACATGTTTTATTAGATCTACCGATACGTCTAATAAAGCTAAAGAAAAGCTTTTGCATTCAGAAAAGCTTCTGCAGTTTTGGAGAGGTATTTGCAAAAGTACAAAATAAAAGCTGTATACATTTGTATGGCTAGCTGCTCACAGCAAAAGCATGGATTATTATGTTAAAGAGCATCTAATGTTCCTGTCAGGGGGAAGGGCTAGGATTAACATTCAGATAACAAAAGGTGATAAAGTGTGGTGGGTCTGTGGAAACTGGTATCAAAGATTCAGGCAGACCTAGTCTGGTATCCAAACAGTGACTCATAAGATGGAATAAACTCTATTGAGGATCTTCATTGTTCAAGAATTTTCAATTCTCACCTGAAAACATGAGGCAAAGATCTGGTTTCACTTCATATAACTTCAGCTGTCTAAAGCATCTAGTTTAAGCCCTCTAACTGCTAAGAGAGAGAAGAAGGAAGCACCTCCAGGGCACGATTTATTCCACCCACTTTGTAGATATTATGTTAGTAATATATATATATATGTAGATATATGTCAGTAAAGGAAGAACCACACTGGAGCTCTGTCTCTGGGTTGCCCCTCTTTCATTGAGAAGTGCCTAGACAGCCACCTCATAGATGGCTGAAGCTAAGTGAAATGAATTCAGGCCTGTTAGGAGTAACCTAATGATGGAAATCAGGTCACATCATTCCAGGAGGTATTAGCAATTCACATAGTTCCCAGATTCTTTCTTTTTAAATCATTTTTATGACTTACAGAGGTCAGTTATGAAAAGCCAATCAGGACACAAGAAATGTTTGAAAATGCTACATTAGAGACGTATTAACATTAGTGCCTTAGATATGGTAATGGCTGCGGCCTTCCTGGCCTGGTGCATAATGCAGCCCGTTTTTCTATTTACAGATTTACAGATTCTGTTTTTCCCCATTAGTGAAGAATATGAGCATGTGTATCAAAGACTGTCCTCATATCACTTAATTATAGTACTACTGACAAAGTAATTCTGGAAAGTGCCATTTAATTAAATATAAGAGCTAATTTTTTGCTTATAGCTTATCAGAAACAATTAGATTTGAAATATGGGCAATACACCTAATGTTTAAAACTTTAAGTAAAAGCATTAAAGTACAAAATAACCAATTTTCATTAGCGTTCTCCAGAGTTTTTCTGCCGAGCACAATGTTAATTTTCTTTGGCAAGGGGTTTCTTAGGTAATCAAGAATTTGCAAGTTTATCTAGACTCCTCTTTGAAACCGAAAGCTTGAGCTGCTTTTAAAAGTAGTTGACAATTCAGAATAGGTAGGATTTTTGCCAATTCTTCATGAAACATCAGGTATATTCTTGTGATTATTCAAGGTGTGCAGACCACAATCTAGGAACAGTTGTGGGCAGTCATATCTCACAGCTTATGGCAGCTGCTTATTCCTTGCAAGCACAGCTTGATTAGTAGTTATGTTCATTAACTTGATCTATGATACACCTTCTTATCCATGCATCTGTGCCAGAATAATTCTATGTGCTTTTTCCATGAAATAGATATCAATCACTAGATCTAATAGTTAAGTAGCTATCTAAAACAGGTATCTAAAATATAAGAGATACCTAGAATTTTGAGCTCTGTTGCTGCTTACCTGAAGGAGCAGGGGAAAGAGAGAGGGGTGCTTATTGTTATAAGCAGAGCTGCAATGAAAAAAAATTATCTTTCATTAGGGGACACAAAGGCTTGAAGAACTAGCTTCTTCAGAAGTGTGTTTGACAACATGCAGAAAAACTACACAGCAACTGAGCGCTGTTTTTCCTAGAACTAACATTTGGGTAAACAGAAATAGCAAGATGATCTGAAATAACACCATCTGGTGAATGCCTCTTTCCCTCTTCAGCAATCAAGAACTGTGTGCAACTATAAGCAATAAAATAGAAATGTATGTAAAATTACATATGGAATGAACCAAACTGCTCTGGGAAAGTAGAAAAGAATTATCTTAAATATAGTAGGACATTTCAGCCAGTGGTTCATATAAATACATTAGCAAACACTGCTAACAGAACACATGTTTTCTACAGAGTTGTGGACAGGTAAACTTAGCCCCACATTGGAGACCAACTATTCTGGCAAAGAAATGTAGCAATGATTTAAGCACTAGAGAAGGTCATATCCTGGCCAAAAAGTACATCCTTTGGTACTCTGAGCTCAAAATCAAACCAGCATGACATCTGTACGTGCCTTTATGTACAAGCAGTCCCACTGCTGCCAGTGAGAACTCCCATGTTTCTACAGTTTTGTAAGTGACATACTTCTCTGGATTGCATCTAGCTGTGGACACTGACCTTATATCCATACTGCCTAGAAGACAGCAAAGTTACAGGAATTTGACTTAAACTGCACCTTTGAACTTGTTTCATACTGTTGGTGGAGGAAGAAGTAAATATACGTTCAGGTGATTTACCATTTAGCATTTATCCTGTATTTTTCAGTATGAATGTTCAGCTTTACATATATTTGGAGCCATGAAAACAATATGGACCTCATTCTTCCTGGATCTTTCTGTTATTTTGCAGTTCGTAATGGATTTGCAAAATCCTTGGAAAGATACAGCAGCTCTAGGATTTGAAAATGCTAAAACAGAAAATCTTAAATCCAACCTTTGCTTGGTATGTGCCATCTGTTAAAAACAAAAAACTGGTATCTACAGACATTTGACAAGAAGAAAAATGTAGTCGAGTTACTCTGAAGTACTACAAAGTGCACAAAGTCAATCTGCAGCCATTTCTAGATAGAGTCTACATAGGAAACAAGATCAAACTTGATACATATTTTGATTAGTTAAAAGAAACATGGGGGGGGAAGTGTTGAAACAGTTGAAGGTGCTTTGAATTCTTTGCTTGAATCTTAACCAAACAACCTACATGAAGCCAACAGAACCCTATTTTAGATAAAATGAATAAATTTGAGTCAGTTGAATGTCTTCTACATTTCTTAGGGAAATTCCCTACTTTTATTCTTTACTCCAAAGACAAGACAGAATTATTCTTGGAATGGATTTCCATGCACTTCCAAATTTACAACTCCTGTTAAGATATGTTCTTGTGAATGAATCAATGACACTGATAGCAAGATGAAGTAAAGCTGATCTAGAAGTTTTGCTTTCAAGGCAGTCCTGTCTCAAAATAGTAAGAATGAAAAGTCAAAATGTCTTCTACGGCAACGCAATGCAAGTTAAGTTGAGTGTTGCCAGCAGGTTGAGGGAGGTGATCCTTCCACTCTGCTCAGCACTGGTGAGATGCATCTGGAATGCTGCAGTCGTTTCTAGGCTTCCCAGTACGAGAGAGACATGGACATACTGAAATGACTCCAGTGAAGAGCCACAAAGGTAAGGGAGTGAAGCATCTGATATAGGAGGAAAGGCTGAGAGAGTTGGGATTGGTTAGCACTGAGGAGTAAAGGTGCAGGGGGGATCTTATCAAATGTGTAAATACCTGGTGGAAGGAAGTAAAGATGGAGGCAGGTTCTTTCCAATAGTATCCAGTGACAGGGCAATGGGCACAAACTGAAATACAAGAAAATCCTTTAAAACATTAAGAAAAATAGTGATTGTAAAGGCAGTCAAACCCTAGACCAGGCTGCCCACAGAAGTGGTAAAGTCTCTATTTTTGGAGATATTCAAAAGCCAACTGGACATAGCCCTGAGCAACCTGCTCTAGCAGATCCTGCTTGGGCAGAGGCTTAGGTCTATGTGATCTCCAGATGTCCCTTCCAACCTCAACCATTCTGTCGCTCTGTGAAATGCATTCAACTGGTCTTACCTCTTTTTGCTAGGGGTTGTCTCTCTACACACATCAGAAATTTTACTAGCTTTAAAAGACTACTAGGTACATACAGAAAAACTGCAAAACCTGGGCATTTATATTCTATTCATGTTATCTTTTATCTAAACTATGAAGTGCCTTACAAGATCAGTTTCAGATAATTTTCTGTAAACTACATTTTTAATGGCGTAATAATTGAAGAATATACAGGGCCATTTGAAAGCATTCCAAAATAAGCATGCACAACACTAACTTTATAAATGTCATTGAGGAATTAGAAGTTTGAGGAAAAATAAGAGAAGCAATGAGAAACAGATCACAGTAAATGTCAAAAGAGAGAGAAATTAAATTACACCTTCAGAGATACCCATGTATGTACTGCAAGAGAAAATCCAGAAGTTGCTGTTTTTGTACTTGCTTGCTGACAGAGTAACATTTTTCACTGCAAGTTATAGTTTCTCTTATTTTCATCCATTTTGTTCTTTCCAAAGATTCTGAAGATATTTTTCAAGGGGGGAGGGGGTCACTGGTCTTAAGTCTTTTTGAAAGACATACTGAAACAAAGTTAAACTATAAAGATGCAGTTTGACTGACAGAGTGGGAACTTTAGAGCTTGAAAATTGAAGCTACAAATTATGAAGCAGTAGTAACTTCACAACCAAGGGTTTATATTAGCTTCCCTGTTTAAACCCATTTCAGTACTATCAAACTTTAACCAGAAAATGTGATATTTATTGCAAAAACAAAAGAAAAGTGTTTCTGCAAAGTTTCGAGAAAACTCAAACTGTTTTATTCACAAAAGCAGAAGTCAATAAAAATATAGATATCCTGATCAGTTTTACAGACCACGTTCATTTCTTCTCTTTCACTGACAGGTAAATCATCATGAAAAAAATAGTAATAAGCATTTACATCACAAATCCTTTTTAACACAGATTCATGTATATGAGCAAATATATTTAAAAGTTTTTGCATATAAATACAAAACAAAAAAAATTACAGCTTCAACAAAACATTCCAAGAAAAACAGCTCTTTTTTGTTTCTGCGCTGTGTCATTTTTCAGTGGTGGATAGAGTAAGTGCTGTCCCACTGGCATTTTACAAAGTTTTTGGTTTAAATAAACTGGATTTTAGCATTAGATCACTGGCCTTGTTAAATATTTTTGAGTTCCAAACCCCTTTGTAGATCAAATTAGGATGTTTCTGCTAGATTTACATAAGTGATGCCAAAACAAACAGTCAAGACTGCTGCTAATAGCATCAGGAAACTCAATTTTATTTGAATTAGCGAGCACTCCATACAAAAACAACCAAAGATATCTTTGTTGCTCAAATCAAACTTCTACCAGCTCATTGTTAACTTATGAAGCTGAAGCCAGATCCTTCCTGCGTGTTGACATAAATCTTCCCTGGAAACGAAGACTCGGTTTTGCAAGAGTCATACAACTTTGGAACCGGGGGCCATGATGGAAAGCAACAGAAGTTAACTAACAAGGAAGATCATTTCTTTCTTTTTAAAAATCTACTTAGTAGGATTAAACTTACATACAGAGAATTTCTCACCAAGATAAACATACCAAGAGTTAATTTTATTCCTGTGGAGACATGTAGAATTCACATTCTCCTCCATTTTAAAGATAAATTTTGAAAAAAATGTTTCTAAAATGGTTTGCAAATGTATAGTGTTCTCTTAGTTATTTGCAAAAGAATCAGAAAATGCTATCATTTTAAAAACACAAGTACTGAAACAGGACAAATCACTGAAGTACAGAAATTAAGGAAGGGTTGTCTTGCACAGAAAATAACTGTAAAACCATAATTAATACTGCCATAATTCAGATGATCAAAAACTACAACATCATTTTAGGTTACTTACATGCAAAATGCTTCCTGTCCATCTAAACTGAGAGAGCATCATAACTGGGAGAGAGTTTGCTTGTGTTTTAAAAAACAGAAAATCCATTTTCATATATAAACAATGCTTGCTATGCAAGAGCTATATGAGAGATCAGCTACACCACTTAGCTCTTCAGGACGTGATTAGCTGTACCTATATTATTTCTCATCCTTTCATCTCTGGTTCTCTAAAATATCCAGCAACAGATTTTTGAAAAGTAGGGACTCATGCCTCATCCTGACTATACAAAAATAGTTGACAGAAGTAAAAACATCCGTTGCCAAAGGAAGCCCCTATCCTCCTCTTATTGCAGTCTGGATACTAAAAGTGGTATAAGCTGCTGCAGCAGCGATTTCCAGCTGACTTTAAGTGTAAAACAAAATTCAGGCTACAATGCCACTGAATACAGTATGTCAGAATTTCATACTCAGTGTACAAAATATAAGAAACAAGATCAGTAGGTCCTAGATACTGAAAAAATTAAAAAGTCAGAGTATTTTCAGTGAGCCCAAAGACTCAACTGAGGTTTTGTACAACTGCATGATTGTTCTGTTTACGTGACTACACCTACCTGAAAATCTTACTTCCCTTAAACCCACTCTCTCTGTTGAGCTTGTAGTCATGGTAATAGGTAAGAATAGTATGCACTGTCTCCTTTTACAAAAGCAGAAATTATACATTACCAGTCATGATTATGTGGCATAACTCCTTCAAAATACAGACATTTAATAGAAAATTAATTTGCATTTTACAACATACAAATACGACACTATTAATGTAGCAAAAGAATGGAATTGAAAATTAATTTCCAAATATTTAAAGCATTAGCTTATAAGATAAATAATGCTATCTGAAGTATTTGGGTTTTGTATTAGGAGGAGGCAGTTGCACTATTACTGATTTCTTTTCATCTATTTGTAAGTTTCATAATTTTTGTAGAAAAATATACAAGAAACTAATTTTGGGGTAAAGAATAGGTTGGTATGTAACATTTAACATAAATAAAAAAGCCTAATGCAAAACTAAAAAGAAAACCAAATCATTTTATTTCTGTACATCAAGACTACAAATAGTATTTTAACACTTCATTTATTACCCGAATTAAGAAATTACACATTTTTATATGAATACTAGTAAACATCTTAAAATCACTCAGTTTCTCCACATTTAAAAGGATATTGCTGGTTACTGCTTTTAAATATGAAATCCAACAGTTTCCAGTAACAGCAAAATAGTTTTTTGCATAAGAGATGAATACAAATCTGATTGCAAATTCTGATGATTTAAAATATAAAACTGAAGTTCAGAGGGATGCACTTGTTTATGAATCTTAGTTTGATTTTTCTTTTAAGTTGACTGCAGTTTACGTATGAATACCCAATGATGCACTTTAATTACTAGAGAATCAGTTCCTTCCATTTGAACCAAATATTTCCCAGCAATCAAATTACATTAAGCAGCATATTCCCACCTACTACTCTTAGCAGAAATACTGCAGGCAGATGGATACGAAAGCTTTGTTTAATCATAAAAAATAATGAATTTGACTAGTGTCTACAGCAAAGATATGATATTTAAGATGAAATGATAGGGAAAAGGAATGTGAACACCACAGGCTTCAAATATAAAAGATAAAGCCTGATAACTTTGGTTCAAATAATTTTAATAGTAGTTACATGTATATTTTTCCAAAGTCATGACTTCTGTATGTACTGGGTATGCAATAGGAGTCTGATACATTAAAAAAACAAAACAAAACAAAACAAAACAAAAAAAAAAAAAAAAAAAACCTGTACAGGCATAGAAGACAGAAGAGAGAAAACATGGAAAGTCACATCCATTTACGACAGTGTTCAAGTGATAATGATGCAGCCAAAAGTTGAACTCAAAGTAAGCATGCAAATCCAATTTCTCAAAGGTATTTCAGAAAACACAAATAAAATATTGGTTATAAATGTTTTTATCTCAGTGCCTACCATCTTGAGGGAAGGTAGTATAAAACAAAATCAGTTCTGTCTTAATTGCAATAACTACAATTTGTAAACAATTCTACCACATAAGTAAAGATGTTGGCTTATCAGTAATGAGCATTTTCAACCCCATTTCTGGGATATCTGCAAACATCTGCTTCGCTTCCATCTAAAAGATTAATTACAGGGAGTTAGCCCTGTCTCATCCCAATGTGCTGCTTGGTACTCAACTTTATTGCCAGTTCATGAAGTTATATATATCTGAACAGCACAAAGCCAAAGCTTCATCTTTGGTTAATTTTACTGAGATGTCACTATTCTTTAAATGTGCTCTTTCTTCGCATAAACACAGAAAACAGCCACACTGCACACAGCATTCATTAGTTTGAATCATAAAGCAGTGTCAATGTAATATTAATTAATGAAAGTTTAACTAACAAATCGTGTTTAAAAATGAAACCTATTTGAGGGCATTTGATAAGACACAAGAGCTTCAGAAATCTAGACAGGATTCCCTTAAATCTGCTTGTGTGGGTGCTGCTTGTGGAGTAGGCACTGGCTAGTTCCTCTGCAGATCATCTGCATAAGCATCAGTTCAACTCAGCTTAGTTCAAATCCAGCAGCACATTCAATAGCATAAAGAAGCTTGCTCCGCATAAGATTTTCATCATAAAACTCAGGAAGCTTTAGCAAGTTCATGCAGGTACTGGCAGTGGGTAGCCTGTCTAGATCAGATCCTCCATTGTGAATGCAAAACGCAGGATACAACTCCTGAAAAAAACAATAGGAAAAAAACACATCAAAAATATATATAAGGCCAAAAATCTAACCCTTAACAGCTGGCACAGACTTCCAGGAAATAAATGATTAGACTAAAATCAATCACAATGACACATTCAAAAGACACTTTCATTCCTAGTTTCCCCCAGAAGCACTCAAATTGTGTAGCAACTCCTCCACCCATCAAAATCCACTATATTGCAAAACAGAAAGCTGTCTTACCTGGTTCTAAGGAAAAAAAATATTATTGTTTGTACACTCTATTCTGCAAATACATGGTGCTAAAAAAGCAGTGAAGTGTGATATGGAAAAAAAGCAGTACGATAGCATGCAAAAAGATTTTTATTGTATTTGGGAGAAACAAATGATTCACAACAACTTCAGACTTTTCTTACAAAGCCTCCCAAATGCATATGGATGCTGGTTATTTTGCAGGAATAAGTAAATGACAGATTCCAGTTACACTGAAGTTTTCTGACAGTGAAAAATACATGCTTAACGCAGGGAACTATAGACCACTGAAGTAATAGATATAGATAGAAAAGGATATTCTGCCATGTTTGAAGTTCACTTTGCATGCTACAATGACATGGTTTCTTCTGAGAATTGCGCTTGGTTCTTCCTTCCCATCTTGGCATTGTTTCAGTGAATACCAACAAAAACAATTTTGCTCTTACTAATAAAGCAATGTGCTGGGCCAGTTCAAACATTTTTGTGTTAGACTTTAAAAGTATCCTGCTTTTATGCAGAAGTTCTATATGAGCATTTATTTGTCATGTTAAAGTGATGCTCTGAAGAGGGAGAGAGGGTTAATGAGCAGGCAGGCTGTAAATAGAAATTTGACGAATTCATGTTACCATTTCACTTTTTTTCTGACATCCAAAAAAAAAAAAAAAAAAAACTTTCAGTGTTTCCCTTCTTAAGTGTTATTTTGTTAGCATACTGTAGATATATAGAATACATTCTTCAAGTTTGGGTGAGTATTTATAAAACCACTGTTTTCCTTCTACACACCACATATAATAATCATAATCATAATTTTCATTGTTAAATTCAATGCATCTGATATTATACAAGACTTAGGTTAAAGACATTTCTTTCTCTACAGAGATTTCAGTGTAAACTAATCCTTCAGCATGCCTAAAATTTATGAATTTGAAGACAAACAATACTCACTATTCAATGGACCTGTTCATGCATAAGATTAAGCAAGTATATACACTACTGTGGTTATAACATTCTGAATCAAGAGATGCTTCAAATTCTCCAAATAAAGAGCTAATTTTACTTAAACCAATTACACTGCATTTCTTCAGGTTCTAAAAAGATTATAAAATCATTCAACAGTTATTGGGATGATACAGATGTGCATAATGAGTCTGTAATGATATAAATTTGTCAAACTGCTTATTTTTCTGGTGTGATAAGCATGGATCTGAGGAACAGACATTTAATATGCAACAATTTAATTGTTTTAATAAATCTAATTTCTTCTTCTGAGAAACATCATAGTGCAAAAAGGCTTTAAAAAAAAACCTCTAAAGCACTGCTTTTGCTGGCAAGAAAGTATTCATCAAATGCTTGCTGAGCTAAAACAGTTCTGATTTTAGAAACTGGAAAAAAAATCCCAGCTCCAAAGGCAGAAGGTCAATGAGATTTTAAGCTAAATTATTGTTCAAATGGAGGCCTTAAAATGTATTTCATGGCTAAAATGCTGCATTTTTAGTGTTCCTTTCAAAATGCTAATTGATTTCCCCTACTTTAGCTTTAAAAATGGAAAAATGAAGTTCGAAATTGAAATGTCATGCCAAGGGCACCATTTGTTGCATAATTAAATACCATACAGTGGGAAACTGCAATAGTTTGGAATTGAAAAGTATCATCAATTTGTTATGTGACCTGATTGGAACTTAACAATTTTCAACCACACTTTAATGATTTTTTTTGTCCGTAACAATCACATTTATTAAACTTATTAAACTTTAATTAGCTTTAGCAAATGTTATTCTGAGTCTGAATCTGGCAGTGAGAGTTCTAAATTTTTAAATGATGCAAATCTAGACTGTTCTATCTGTAAGCTATGAATGTCAAGACATTTCTTTATCTTAAATTAACATGCACTAATTTTAACAAAATGTGACAGTTCTAAAATCTTCTGCATACTCAACTGTAGAATGAAAATGAGAAATTGTGTTCCTCACAGAAAAATGTAGCATCAAAATTGCAAACAATTTTAAAAGGTATTTTGTGTAAAAGTCTACCCTCAACATAAATAAATTCAGACAGTTATTTGGCTGGTGATAGCACTTCCACAGCTTCACCTTCGAAGCTCTAAACAACACATTGCCATAGGCTACCAATACATTATTGCTCGCAGCAATGCCAATTGCCCATTTCCTTTTCTGGCAAACACTTGCATCTTACTGTTTCTATGGAGTCCCTGAAACAGTCTGATGAACAGCCCTCAGCCCTTGGTCTGTCGGCAAACCCGTGTTAACAGGATGTGACTGCGTGTGCTGTGCATCCCCCTTCTGCACAGTGCTATCCACTAAAGCAGCAGTAATGGCTTTTCATTCTGGTTTCTTTTGCCAAGCCTGTTGCATGTGGTTTAGCTTTCAAGCCCGTTCTACAGTGAATTGTTCTTTTAATGTTTTGCTATCATGCTGCAAATGGTATTTTACTATTTTACTTCAATTTTTCCTAACCAAGTATGCTAAAACCAGGCTGTGGCCCACTTCCTAACTACACACACTCCTCTACACATTTGGCCTCACTGCACCCTGTTTTTAATGTCTCACTTGTTGGCCTTAATATTTTTAGATTTTGGAGTCACTTCCGGTATCTCTTCCAACATCATACGGCTGCTTCAGAACTGGGAGCTTACATCTGCATTTCCTGCTCTTCCCTTGTAATTAAAAAGGCAGTTAACAAATTTAAACTTTCTTTACTTTCTTCCCACACAATTGTTTCTCAGTTCTCCATTATATGACTGATTTTTAACTATGCCTTGTCCTATGTACCTTGATCTCATCCCACAGTTTTCCAATCATACTTCCCACTGCGTTATCCAGTCCTGTTTGCTGCTAGAGTAAGTAGACTGTACAGTGATACTCACATAGGACTGAAGAGTTAACAGTAATACTTGCAGACTTTTAAATAATCAATCAACTAATGCTTTAGATAGGATTCCTATCACTGAACAGCCATTTCCATTGTCTCCATATCCAAATCTAATCACCCTAAGCTCACCTTACTGTTAAAGGGATTCATTTAATCCTGAAATAGATATGTGTAACAGTCAAATTAAATTACCAGCTGAAGGTGCCCACTGCATTTCTAGGTGTGTCTATGATTTTAGCTCAGCTACAGATCATAGACATTTAAGTTGGTGGGTATGTTGCCAATCCGTATTTTAACATCATGGCACAGAACTGGCTACAACAGCTGAAGCTATTATGAGGAGGGTGAGACTGCATAAAGGAGTACAGAATTATTATGCCCCACATCAGGTTGAAATGTTCATGCACTACAGGGGTATGCAGCAGTGTCACTATCAGCTTATAAACAGTAAGAAAATAAAAAGACTGAGGAAGGACAATGTTAGTTTGCAGCATAAGGCGATAGATGGAGGATAAGGGCATAGTTGAAGGTTAAGGACAAAGGGGCACACAGCAGGTTTTAAAGCTGTAAAGGCCATTCTTCCCTACAGAATGTGGCAGTGAAATTGCTCTACCGCCTTAAAAAAAAATCCACATCCTGTGTGATAACCTACTAATTCTTTTATATATCACAAATCATTAAAGTGGCTGAGGTCTGTAACGGATACTTCTCATTTCAGTACTAGAATGTTTTCTGTTTTCCAGCAGAAATTTGTATTTAAGAAAAAAGTAAACCATTAGTTTGGAAATTCTAGCATTAAATTTGTTTAGTTCAGTAAAGGAAAAACAAACAGTAAAAATATCTAGAGTTGGAGAGGGGGAGCAAGGCGTGTTTTTTTGGCTTTATTCTTCACATTTGACACGTTTGACATTACGTCACCCCTGGCCACAGGAAAAGTGCCCAATTCCTAGAGCTCAAGAAGAAAAATTCTTCTGGAAAAATTCTGCCTTTCAAGTGGAAACTTGAAACTTTAAATGCTAACTAGTCCAGAATGAACTTTTAGTGTATGAGGCAAAAAAAAAAAAAAAAAGTAAAATTCCAAATATATTGTCTCCACCTCCATGCTAATGCATACATCTGAAATTCCTGTTCCTATATAAAATGTTAGCATCTGTCCCCAAGATACTTACATGATGAGAAAATGCTCATTCACACCTCAATATAATAGAGTAAGTATAGCTGTTTTGTAAAATAATACTAATAAAGCCTTCAGCACTCACACAAAACTTGCATTCATTTTTTATGGGTTTTTCTGTTTTACTTAATAAATGTAGAAAATCAGTTAATATCCATTGCTAGTTAAATATTATATCACACTATCACATACTAATGTGAGAAGTCCTTTAGCTCTGTTTAGCAACACATCTAAGGAAGCTAAACAGAGCAACTCATCGTATTTTTACTTGTAAGCAATTGCATGAAAACCTCTGTATTTACAATCCAGTAAGCTCACCTTTGTATTAATTTATTAAAGAGTACAACAGTAAATATGCTGTTGAGCAACACACTGAAACTGATAGTGTTGCTATTAAGTGATTCGTACTTTCCAGTGAATTACACAAAAGCATTCCCACATTTCTTGATGAAATGTCATCCAAGGACAGATCTTAGCCAAAATTTCACAGCCCAGCTGAAACTTCCAGTTAGAATATCCTCAGAATTTTAACTAACTTGCCTTGGTCTCTCTTTGGTTTTATAAACAGTGGACCAAAGTTTTCTTCTTGCTTAAGGTTCACTGTAAATATCAATCTAAAGACAGCAGCAAAATACTTAGATATAAAGAGTAATAAGCCATAATCTTATACGTATACAAATGCTAATCTAAAGGAAACATACGAAATACATCTCCAGTTTCAAATGTTTATATTTAATAGCTGCTGATACACCCTAAGTCCTCCTTTGCCCAATTTTGAAAACATTACTATTAACTTAGTATGTTCCTTGAAGGTGGTGGTAATGCTGGTTCTATTCATTAATGAAACACAATCAAAGCATGGCTGCACGGATCTTTCATGACAAAAAGAAAGCACTTTAACCAACGCTATAATGAATGCTTTTTTAAGACTATTTCATATTTCTTGAAATATTTTAAAACTATTATCATTATACTCAAGTGCAAAGACCGAAGCTGTTATCTAGTCACAAAGTCTGTTATTTTAAATTCCTACAGACAAATTTTATATCACAATTGTGATATAAATTACAACTACAAAAATTGACACAAAAAAAAATCAGAAAGACATGAACCTTAAACCCCAGAAGAGGCGGTCGAGAGCAGCTCGTTACAAACTTGAGTAGTTTGCGTTTCTCTTCATCAGTGAAGCTTTCCACAACCCTCCAAAATATTTTTATTACGGGATGGTCTGCTGCGTAGCCACCTATGATGAGATTTAAATGATTTAAAGATAAAATAGTTTTATAAAAGAAAGAAACCCTTTGGAAAACCTCGCATCAATTTTTAAAAGCTTGAGGAAAATATTAAAAGCAGCAGGCTTACATTGCTGACCTCCATTATCTACAGATATCTCTGAGCATTACATTTTTAGAGTTTCTCATTCATTGCTAACCTTAGACATACCATTTCCCTCAACTTCTTAACACAGTTTTCTCCATTGAACTCTACTTGTTTATTTTAAATTAGTTTTATTTAGTTCAGTATTTTAGTATTTATCTAGGAACTTTGGGTTATTGCCATTCACTGCAAGAATTCACAAAATGTGCAAGACTCAGGAGGTTATTTCATAAGCCAACTTACTTTGAAGTAAGCTGGGATGTGAACTTTTATGTTAGCTACTCTTTGGTTACATTCATGATGAATTCAGGGAAAAATGAATTAAGATGCCTAGCATTTCTAACATGGAAAGAACATGAGCAGTCCCTTGGGCCTTCTGAGAAATGATAAGTATCTGAATGTACTGGTAGAAATAACCATCCCCGTATCATTTGAACACCTAATTTGGGGACAGCTAGACGCAACCACTGACTAACTTCCAGTTAGAAAAGGAATTATATATTCTATAATTATCTGTCTAAAAACTTGTATTTAAGTGCATAAATACTATAAATCGCATACCTCTATGTCCCCACATTAAATAAATCTGGTGTTAATTTTTCCCAACCTTCTGAAATTCAGGCATCTAGCTAGAGAGTTTGGCCACCAAGGATAGCAACAAGGACCCTACAACTTCTTTTAAAACTACGTTAGGTTGAAAAGCAAATTTATTTATTCTTGAATCAGTCGTAACAGATTTTTTAATTAAGTAAAGTATACTCACCTGAATAGTTTGTGAAAGATTTAAGATCATCCAAACTAATAGGAACCTGGGCACCAGATATCAAAACCTAATAGTAAAGTAAGTAGGACAATTACATTACAGGCAAAAATTAATTGCTTATTTGCAGTTTTAAGTAAATGTTTCAGGAGTCGTAAGCAAAAATACCTGTATTTCCTGTTGATCAAACATTCGAAGCCATTCGAGATTCACAACGTTGGCCAGGCCCTGACGGAAAGCAAGGCAATGCTGTCGAATTTGTTTATTTAATCTGTAGTCTGCCACTAGATGGATGTATGCTATTCGGTTAGCACTGGTAACAGGAATATCTTTTCCACCTGGCTTCAGCTCAACCACCTATAAACATAATAATTTTCATAACCTTGGTAAACTTTTAAGTTGGTGTGCTGCAAATGGAAAACTGAATTACAAAACACTCCAGTAGGTGATTTACATACTTGAGAGTAACTAGAATATACTCAAGAATACTCACCTCAAAATAAAAGATTATTACAAGTGTAGTTTTTTTTATGTTTACTCATAAGTGCAAGAGTGCGGTACCCAGTTTTCAGAACAAGATCTTCAGCTGCAAGTACACAGAACTGAAAACATGGCCCTGTGCTCTATTACCAGAAAGTAAGTGGATTCAGCAGTATCAGAGCTCTTTTTTAAGAGCTGATGTTTAATGCTAAATTCACCATTGCAAATTAAACAGAAACTGAGGTGAAATTTTCCCCTTGGCAAAGCTTTCCGCTAGCTTCACTGCTGCTAGTAAGTGCCGTGGAATATAGAGTAGCCTGTATGAGCAAAGGGCACACATCACTGTTTCCTTCCCACTGAATTAGGAAAGCTCAACTTGACTGGCAATATTCTTCTGTTTAACTGTTTGGTGCAAGTGAACTTTGCAGAATCACACTATTGAAAACAGTGCCCACCGAGTCAAAATTAAGATTCTGATACAGAGTTGATTTACAGAATGATAAGCACTCAAAATTCATGCTGCTCTAAAGCTAACTTAAAACACGTTCAGTATTTTCAAAAGAAAAAAAAGAGGGAATGAAAAGAAAGAAAGAAACAGAAAAAAACTCCAGACCTACTCTTTATCATTCTACTAAGTTTAGTTTTTGTCCTTCAAGTACATCAGGATAAATCAGCATGGAAGAATTTATGATGAAAAAACCCCAAAACAAAGATTCTGCCACTGTAATAAGATACAAAATGATTTACAATAGGATCATGGGTAGTAGTAGTTAAAACATTAACGATCTTTACTTATTCTGAAGTTTTTTTACTACTAGTTTTGCAGAGTAGCCCAAAAAGAAGAGAGTACTAAAAAGAGGATTAAAAAAATGAAAAATTGACATGTGTTCACCTTCTCAAACCTTCAGAAAAAGTTTATTTTTCTACACTCTAAAGTCAGGATTTTTTTTCCCCAACTGTTAGCAAACTCTATGCATTTTGATCAGTAACGATCACGTTTGTAACACAGAATTCAACACAAATTGTGAATAGCTTCTTTTGCAGCATGCTATCTAAAAATATGAGCAAAACCAAAATGTTACAATGAAAAATCTGTAGCACTTTTGAGCATTCACATTTTTACTGATTCATAGATTTTTTTAAGGCCAGAAAAGAACATTACAATGTTATTTGACCTCTCAGATAACACAAGCGAGAATTCTATTTAGAGATTCCTGTATTTAACTCAATAAATCCACAGGCAAGTTAAAACACATTTTTTAGAGAGACAGGCAGTCCTGGTATAAAGACTCTTTATGATGGAGTATTTACCACTTTCTTTGATAAACTAGGCCAATCCTGAATTACTATGAGTGTTTAAAATGTCATACTTCCTACTTTAATTCTTCAGCTGCAAACTTCTCAATTTTTTAAGCCTACAGTAAAGAACTCATCAGTACCACCCATCACCTCTGTGTGTGGGAATTGCTACATTCAAGTCCTTCTCCCTGAAGAATTAAGTAAAAATGAAAGCATCAGTCTAGTTTGCTCGGAGCCATGCCCTGATCGTCTGGCAACCTGCACTGCTCACATGGGTTTGCTCTCTTCCGAGTGAGTCTCCAAGACTTATGGGCACAACCGACAGGACAGCCTTCTCCAGGCCCACCCCATGCAGAACCTGGTGTGTGGTGCAGCTGCCTGCTCCGGAGGATACAGCCCTGCACATGGCAGACAGGAAACAATCTGCACTAGCTCGCCTGAGGAGGACTCTCATCCTGGTAAAGTCCACAGGGAGGATTTAGAAAGGTAGGGGATATTGTCCAGACCAAAAATGAAATGTTTGATGAAAAGTTGCTAAGCTTTCTCCCCCGCCACTGCAGGTAACCACTCTGGCTAGAGAGCTGCCGTGTTTTACCTCCTACCCTTTTAGTACTGTTGCTAGGAAGTTCATCAGAAATTTCACTCATCTAACAATTAGAAATATTATAATTTCCAGTTCCAGTCCAATAGGTAAAACTAGTTCATATGCATTCTTCTTGAAAGATCAACATTGGCCTGTAGCTTAAATATTGTCCTATCCTTCTTTTCGTTCTCCAATTATATCCATACATATATATCACAACTGCATCATTATCTCCTTTTGTCACTACTTCACCAAATAAAATTTCTCTCTCTGAAGCAAGACTACATTGGATTCAGCCATATTAAAGCATATTAGCATATAGCACCTAACTTACCATGTTTCTCTTAAAAATATGGGCACCATCAATAAACAAACAGTTATTATTCATTTTGCATACTACATCTTTTGTTAGATCTCTTTCAGTATTTATGTAGAAAGATGCTCAAACTGACCTTCTAAATGGTTACAGGGAACAACTAACTGGCAGTGAGTTCTAGAAACCACTGTATTTAGGATTCATCCGTGCACTTGGTGAATAAGAATCCAAATTGCTAACCTTCCCGGCAATAGGAAACCTAACAGCTAACCTTCCCAGGAAATAAGAGGGCAAGACACAGAGCAACTTACGCTTATGTTCACATTGTAATTATGCTCAGTTGGTTAGAGCGTGGTGCTAATAATGCCAAGGTTGTGGGTTCAATCCCTGTATGGGCTATGCATTTGAGGGTTGGACTAGATGATCTCTAGAGGTCCCTACCAGGATCTCCAGGTTCCCTACCAACCTTACCAACTCTATGATTCTATGTTGTCTCTATGGTGGTCTAAAGATACAGGGAAAGGTGTATCAATCGTCTAATGAAAGCCATTTTCTCTCCTTACAATGCTCATACTACAAATCTGAGAGAGAAAACACTATACTCTTTTGGGCTACTGCTAAAAAGAAAATAGAGAAAATACAAAAAAGAAAACTTTTTTTTTTGCTTTTGTGTTTGCATTTTTATTCAAAGTAGCAAATCTTGGTTCCTGATCTGGCAACACTTTGTGGCAAACCCCCCCTACAACTCTGTAACTGCCCGTATCATAGATAAAACTACAGCATTCAGTTAACAGAATCTGCCCATGTCACAGATAAAACTACAGCATTCAGTTAACAAAATCTCACAGAATTTTCTTACACTCTCACTACTTATTTGCAGAGTTTGTAAATGTGAGATTAACTCGACCAGCACTGTGTCCTAGTACCACCACAGTTTGAGAGAAAAAGGACAAATGTGGCAGGAAGAATACATACTTCTTACTCTTTGTGGCATAATGTATGTTAAGCAGAAGACACAAAATGCTGAAGTTTGGGCTGGCAATAAAATTAGAGTAAATTTATGCGCAGTTCACTTTTTACTCATTGGTTATTTTCATAATGTTTTAATGGCCCTACTGTAAGATTCCCACTCAATTGTAAATGTCAGGAATGCCTGTTAAACAGTTCCTGTTCAAAAAGGTCACAACACAATCTATCACGTCTTAAAAGTTTTACCACCTTCAATTTTATTTTTATCTGTTCAATTTTACCACTAGATGGTGCAAAATAGTAATACAGGTTATACAGGAGGTGAGAGAATAGAAAAAATCCTCAAAATATGCATACTTACATCACCACCTAATTTCTATTTTGTCGCTCTAAATTAAAAACAAAACCAATTTCATTTTAATTTGGTTAGTTATCAAAATTATATATTTAAAAAGCAATCAAGAAAGTATGCATCTTATTTAGATAGTAAGTATTTGGAATATTCAGATAATACCACAGATAACTAAATTCTAGTCCATACTGACACTATATCTTTAAAATGAAGGAAAAATATCAATGGAGGATAGAAAAATACCACGTTAAAAAAAATCTGCAAGAAAACCTACTTCACTATTTGTAGAAATGTACATGTGTTGTACTAGGCATATTCATGGTTAGATATACCTCAAACTACTGCTGCATGCAATTCTTAAGAACTAATGTTTTTATTGGTTATAAATTCAGTTACATGTTTCTATGAGAACCTGCTTCCAGAAAACATAAACGTGCCCAACTTTTTTTTTTTTTTTTTTTTTTTTTTAAAAAAACAAACCTTACTATTTATATGTTTACATATTGGAATATGAATGTAAAACCCTGTATTTTCTGTATGCTGGCATTCAAGTGAATGGGTTCAGGTGAGCACTGAGTCACACTATTATGCTTACTGCAAGTAAGTTTTCAGACATGATAGCAATTTTGAAATAAATACTCAGAAAAGCTTACTGAAAACAAAATTGGACAAGCAAAATCAATTCAGGAAATTAACCTCTCGACTCATCAAGAATAATCTCACACAAAGCAGCTCTGTAATTTGATTACAGACAGAGGAACTTAATGCTAGGTGCTTCATGTACAAATCTGGTAGTGGCAGCTGCTTCCTAGGCTAATGGAGAAAAGGGGAATACTGGGAGAGTAAAGTGTGAAATATTTTAGGGAAGAATAAGGGACCTTTTCACCTATGTATTCTGAAGTATGAAGAGCTTTCGTGCGTTTGAAGACTGAAGACACACGTTTGATGCAATTTCAAAAAGCATTCTTCGAGATAAGGTCCTACAAGCCTGTTTATGGGACAAATGAAAATGAGACTCTTGTCATGTTTGTACACATGACACCTGAATTTTTTCAGTATTCTGAAAATAATTAAATAAAGGTTTTCTTTCTTTCCCTGGCATCTGCCTTCCAGATGTTCAGGCAGGAGTCCCTGGTAGGATTTTGCATTTGAATGCCTAAGAATGCATTTGCCATAAGGGTTATAAATCTGCCCTAGAAGGATCAGTATCAACTTAAATATTTTGCTTCTGAAAAACCTCCAGAATCATTCATCCAAGCCACTGTATCCTAGCAAAGATGCTTCCAGGACAAGAAAAAAAATCATAATCATTTTTAAGACTTCAAAATTTTCTCTCAAGAAACTTAAAGGCAAAGAACTCTCCTATTGTCAGTCAATATATTCTCAGTAACAGAAATGGCATTTGCATCTACTTTAAAAAGGGTATCTTGAGACAAACTTTGATACTATCTGCATTTCACAGAAACTGCTGCCTCATATAATAAAGTGCTTTTCTGGAGATATGTTTATGAAGGCCTTCATTTATGGAGTATTCTGATCACCTTAAGACTGTTCCGATCCATGTAACCTCAAGAGTCATTGTTTGAGAAGACTGAGTACAGAATCTTATGTATTTGAAGGAGTAGCAGTAAATATTTGAATCTCTTCCTCTCCTCCCTAAGACAGACACAAAACTTGCCTTCCTCACTGTGGGGGTGTGTGGGGGGGGAGGGGGGGGAGTGAGAGAGGAAAGTGCAAGGGAATAAGAGGTCTGAAGAAGAAAAGGCATTTTCTTGAGCTTGTTAACCTAAGCTTATTATAAGCATTTTATTATCTTCTAATCTACAAGATAAAATGAAAAATTAAAATATATAATACATTACTTGAAGGGATCAGTAACTAAATATATAACTGATATTCTTTAAAGCCTTTTTTTGGCTTCCATTTTATATAGCTACTCCAACAGCTGCTGCAACATTACTGCATTACCTGATTCTTTATCAAAAGCTAAAGCTATTTGGGGAGAAAAGGTTGAATGCAGCGCTCCTCTAATTAGCAGGTCTAATGTGCAAATTATTAAGTACCTTTTTCAACTTCTGGTGAATGCACTTTTACAATAGTTTAATGGGATCTAAAAGCACATTACAGGATTGGAATCAATATACTGATAATAGAAATCTACCTTCTACTACTGACAGAGGCAATAGTGCCCCTTCTGAATGTATCTTTCATTGCAGATAATGCTTTCTTGTCACAATTGCTGGATGGACACTGTCACGAGGATAGCTATTTACAATGGTAAATTTATGATGCATTTATTGGCCAACTAATTTATTAGACCCTTAAGTGGTTGTTTAGCTGAAAACTAGAGATAATGTACATTTGACATAAAGAGTGCAAATTAAGCTCTTTTTCCAAAGTGAATTAGCCTTACCTTGACACAATTAATTAGTATGCAGTGGTTAAATGAGTAAAGCACCCAACAAAATGTATTTATCTATATGAAGCTTATTACAATGTTGAAGTGAAATAAAAAGTAACCTGCTGCATTCAAACACACACACACACACACACAAAAAAAAAACAGTTAAAGAATCAATCAGTTCTGCTGAACTACATTAAAATGTAGTTTCATTAAAAGGTGGTTTATACTTCAAGGGTACAATGTCACTTCTCCAAGTATAAGCACAGTAATACTCCATCAAAATACTCAAATTACTGAGTTTAGTTACTCCAAAGCTCACTATTACAGTGAGCCTTCCTTTTAAAGTTATGACAAATAATTAATAATCAAAAGCCTTGATACTAGTAGCCATAGTACTCAGAATTTTAATGAACAAATTAGACTTCTTGGCAAGAATGCACTTCATGCAAGCTTTCTGTAGCAGTCAGTAGAGCTAGTGACATCTCCATCTTGGACCTCCTGGTGCTCCAGTTCAGAACTATTTCTCTTTTCTATCTCTTTCCTCTTGTTAAGCTAGTTTCTAACTTCTTTGTATAACTGAATTTTTAAGGACACATATACTAGATGTAGTAGTATGGAAACCACAGCCTCTCCAGAAAATAATAGCTATTTTTAACTAAACTGGATTTGTGTTGGCTATGATCAATAACACTATTACTTGAAAAGCATTTAACTGAAGGGGTTTAGAATAAAAACAGTATTTTTTTTCCATTAAAATCCTTGTTTATATTAGAAATTGTCAACTTCAGTGCCTTGCAATCTAGTAGCCAAATACGTGTATGCTACAGAAATCAATTCAGTGATCAACTAATTCCTTGCTACATGCTACAATATAATACCTGCTCTATGAGTAAGTAACTGCTTTCCTATGTATCTTTTTTTTTTCTTTTTTTTTAAGTATGTTTCTAAAGACAGCGCAGCTCAGAGGTTTTTACACAGTGAGTGGAACCCAGAAAAAATATGGAATGTAGCTTATATCTTACATGAACTATTACTTATGTTAGATAATTCTTGATCCTCTCCCCGTTAAATATGGTTTATGAACCCAAAATTTAAGGATAATATTTTTAAATTGTAACAAAATCCAGCTTTTCGGATCTTCTCATATGACAGGAAACGGATGATGGAAGAATAAAGTCTGAGCTTGTTGCTGTTAAAACAGAAGTCTTAAGTATTAAACTCGCTGTGATTTAAGCAGCTGTAAAATAGCTCAGTAACAATTTCCAGGACCAGCTTCTGCATCTCAGTGGCGCTGCTTCCTCAGTTAGAGCCTGTATAATCCCAGATTTCCCGCACCAACAGGGAAACTGTGGAGAACATTTTAACTCTCTTTCATAATCTGTATTTCAGACCTGAATCAGCACAACGTTGCACATCACGATATTGTCTATTTTTTTTGACCCCAGGTACGAGTAATGGAAAGGAAACAAGAGGGACAACTCTTGAGCAGTGCTTCAGGCTCTACATTTTGATAACAGAATACTCCACTGATACACTAACACTGGAGCAGCACTTTGAGAGAAAGATAGGTAAGGAATTAAATACAATCCTGCATCACCCTCCTATAGCTGCAAATAGATTTCTGCTTGTGTTCTCATCTCTGCTGTTCAGAACAGGTCAAGACTGAATTGAAATAAAACAACTCAATTTCCAGCTCCCCCTTCTTACAGAAGACCAGGAACAGCACTCACTGAAGCAAGCAGCTCAAAAAATGAGTGTAGAGCATGTAGAAATGATCTGACTTTTACTAATATCTCAGGTAAGTACACTTCATCAGTGTCAACACCCCTCCTCATCCTCACAAGTGGGACAGGGAAAACACACAGAAAATATATATATGCTCTGATCCTCGCAGCAGCCTACTGGCTTTGTAAGAGGTTTGTGTTCGTTACACACTTAATTTATTCAGAGTCTGCAACCTGACAAGCAAAGTACAAGATTATCCCTTGGTAAGAAGCCCTATATCCTCTTTGCTCTCAGAAGCAGTATCTCCACTTGCTTAGCTATGCTGAATAAGTCCTATCTCTTACTGGTCTGATGAATCCTAACTTTATATATATATATACACATATATATACACACACACATGTATACACATGTGTATATATACACATATATATACATGCACATGTATATATACATATATGTATATATATGTATATACACAAATAAGTATATGTATACACATATGTATACATGGGAGGTAAAAAGGATGCAGGAGAGTGACAAATTAAAAACAAAGTAGCGATTGAAGGAATCATTTTTTAAAGAAAGAAAGCAGAGAAGAAAAGGTGAGTGAAACAGAAGAAAAGAACAAATATAGGAAAGATGTCACGAGAAAAAATACATAGAAACATACAGGCACATACACATACGCGCTTCTGTATGTGGATACATCTATGCAAAAGAAAAAAGGAAGCAGTACAGCAAAGGCTGAGAGGGAAATAAAAAGCAGGATAATTCTGTCAGTATTTCAAAAGAAAAAGTAAGACTGTAAAAATGACTAATAAACATTAAAATCAAATATAACAGGCAAAGAGAACTACATGATTTTTATTCCTCAAATATGACAGGAAGCATGACAACAAATCTTATCCAAGAAGGTTAATTCTATGAGCACATACAGGCATACTTTTCAACTGGTCATTAATTCTCTACTATTACTAAATTCTGTAGTGTAAAGTTGTCATAAAAGCTCGTATCATAAAGGACCTAACTAACTGGCTCAATTTTCAGAAGCACTGAACACCATTTTCCCCCTCAAACTCCACTGGCAGCTCAGCCCTTCCAAAAGATTTGGCCTTTTTTGTTGTTTTTATAAGGTCACAAAAAGCATAAAGTAGAAATTCTGTAGTTTATATACCATCTAATTTCTACAGTTATTTAAAGTGGAATCAAGGAAACAATTTTACACTTGTGCCTTATCACTTTCATGCTCAAAAGTTAACTAGTAGAGATACTAATGATTCATCAGTCAAACATAACAGAAAAAAGTGCCAAAGCACCACTCTTACCTGTGCTTCCCCAAGGTCATTATTTACCACAGTGAAGTTTAGTCCAAGTTCTTCTACATCCCCTTCATAGCTCTTGAGAAAAAGCAAATTCTTGTACATTTCTGGATCTAATGAAGCTAAATGATGAATATCAACATCAGCGCTTGTCCCCAGTAACTTTGAGAGGAAAAAACTAGCAAATGGTAGCTCCACCAGCATATTTTCATAAAGAGCCTAAAAACCAAAATGATTTAAAAAAAATTAGATTTTATTGTAGTAACACATACAAATTCTAAAAGCTACTGTGTATTTCTTAACTTGTTCATAACTCCTCTTTAATTTAGCACCTAGATAGGATCTTGTGGTATCATAATATCCCATCTATTACATCAATTTAAAAATGCTTAACTGAAGCTTGAAATTTGAATATCCTTTTTAAATACCAAGCTCAAAAACTAAGAAACTAATTATGTGGTGATTTAAAAGGTAAGGTCACAGCTCATCTCTCCTTAAGTCTTCTAGTCCAAACTGCTAGATCAAACAGAAAGTGTATGAACTGTATACATTATTCATAAGAAAAAGAAGGTTTCTTAGAGACAATGTAACAGCATTAAAAATGTCTTCAAAAAGTTGTTAGTCTGTTCCTCCATTCCACCAAACCATCTGGTTCTTCACAAGCAAAATTATTCCATTCATAAACTGCTCCATGTAAAACACTCAGTATTACTAACAGTCATGTTTAACCCCGAAAAGTAAGTATGTAAAAAACATACTCCTCAAATAGCATTTTCAAAAATTGTTTAAAAACAGTATTTTTCTTAATGTTAATGAATTGACAGGTGCTATTCCTCTTGCATGTTATACAGATTCATCACTGTGTACTTTACCAAACAATAAATTACTTCTGTTTGCTCTCTCTAAAATAAATCAGTATGGCTAAAAGAAAAGACATCTGAATTCTACTACTTGCTGGCACCATCAAAGAACATCCTAATTTTCCAGGTCCAGTGCCTATCAGTAACATCTTTTTCATAAGTTGAATGTGCAAATGCCTGACACCATTACCACTGACAAAAGATCAATAAATCAAAAATGAGCCTGATCTAAATTTGCATAATGCAAATATGTATTTCTACTGTTAACTAAAGATTTGCTCAGGAATTTTCAAAAATACACAAAGTGCAAGCAGTATCATTTGTAGTCAATCTAATTTACTGCTGCATTTCAATGTAATGCAAAACAGCTTTTCACATATCAACAATTTGTTGACCAGACAAGAAAAGGTACTTATGATAACCCTTGAAAGGAGAGAGAGAAATCTTAGGGCTAAGAAAGCAAAGCCCATCAACACTTAAAGAAAGCCTATATGAATAAAGGAAAAACAACAGTAGATTTCTGCCTTTAAAAAAATCCCTGAAATATATTTTCTTTCACAGCCTTTCCCATTGTCCATTTGTTTGCCACCTCAGCATCTCTAACATTGACAATCCTATCTTCACAGTACCATTAATGTAACTGCCAGGCAGATCAGAAAAGGCATCATGAATGTAAACTCATTATTTGTTCTCTTTTTGTTCTTTAAGAGCTGTGTTTCAGCATTACTTAACTGTTCCACAGTCTTCTGCAAAACTCAGAAAAGTACAATGAGCAAAAAAGCAAAAAAGCTCCCCAACAAATGTAGCAGTAATCACTCAATGATTTTCCAACAAAAGTGTTAAGAAAAACATATACAATTCCCTAAACTTTTGAAAGAACATTTCCATGAGGTGAGTTAGACCTTGCAGAAAGAATTGAGAATAATGAGTTCAAAGCCAAAGGGTACATTATATTTAGAGCTATATGATTTATTCAAGGTGTAAAGTCAAAATCCTCATTTGTATAGTTGACTTTAAAAGCAAACTAGAGGGATAAATCATTAATTTTCAATGTATAAGGTCAGTGTTTGCTGTTCCTGCATTAGTAACAATAAAACCATTGTAATTCCTTAAATATATCAAAGCTACTCGAATTTAAAATGGAATTCCACCTATGACTCATAAAATGTAAATGCAGAGGTGTAATTTTTTACACAAGGCAGGCTTAAGCCTTTCGAGCATTTAATATACAAGGACTAATAAATGATAGCACTAAAAACTATGATCACATCAGCTAAATGGATTATAAATTAAATTTCCATAATGTATGCAACTGAAATACAAATGTAGACATAAATCAAGGTATTTTCTAAACACAGGTTAATTACACAAATTCAAAATCTGTCTATTTTTTACGCAAAATAATCCACTTAGCGTTTTTCATACCAGTCTTAAGACTTAGCCACTTGTAACACTTGATCCTAGAAGCCTATCAATAATTTCATGTCAAAGAAAAACACAGCAATAGGTATATTGAAGAAACTTGTATGTTATTTTTCAAGTGTCTGTCTTTTATGAGTGTTTATTGCTAGAAATTGTGCCAAAATGATTTGAAATAAAAAGGATTAATTATAGTAGAAGCTTTTTAATATAAGTGAGTGCAGCTGCAATGCAATTAATGCAAATTGTGACGCTATCGGGAAAATAAATGTGAACAACATCACTGGCTATTTCTGTTTGCTGCCAAATAACTTCAGTAATTTACTACATTAAGAATCAATAAAAAAAATAATGCTTTTCAAATGCATCACTATTAATCTTCAGGTAGTTCCAAAGTCAACATTTATAACTTCATCTAAAAACTATAGAAAGCATTTTTATTTAAGCTAAACTGTGCAACTTGAAAATAACTTTAATTACTCCTACTTCTCCTAGCTAAGTGATTCCAATATTAAAAATAAAGTATTTTCGGAAACCAAGAGAAACAAAATGTTCAATATAAACAAACATGATTTAACATAAAAGTTAAACTATCCTAATAAAGTTTAATAAAAATAATTTAAAAAAATTAAGAAAAAATACACTAAAACTGTGGTAATATAACATCATGATAAATTCCAGTTTTTCCAAAAGGGCAAATTACACCATCAGAGCTCCAGCATTGTTTACAGAGACGCTAAGAAACTTTAGCATCACCCTGTGTGATAGAATATGACCAAATTAGCCAAAACTTTATCTTTCAGTCCAATTTCCTGATTTCTCAGTTAGCATAAATTGATAAAACTACCTGTTGCTACCAAAAGATTTGATTCCACCTATTCCTGCCTGCAAGATGAACCAAGCCAGCTTGCTGACTCAGTGCAGGCAGGGATGAGGTGCTGGTTGTTTTCCATCAAACCAGAAAACTGCTCCAACTCACAGCTATGGGTGAAATCAGAGGGGAACAGCAAGACCATTTGTTTTAATGGCCAATGCAAACTCAGATCAGCCCATCAGCTAGACAACTCCATCCTGACACTGGCACTTCTTATTGCAGTTAAACCAATTTCATAGTTAGCTGCTGCCAAAAGGAGAGATTCACCCCTTCCCTCTCATGCTTGGTGAACTGCCTTGGGGAACTAGAAGTTACCCACTTTTTAAACTTAATTTTTTCTGCCTGTTCAACTTTTTGAACTGCCCCTTGGCAGCATCAGCGTAAGGGAGAGTCTGGAGTCAGTGACAGGGGGTGAAGCACCCTGCCACAGCTGACAGACTGACTTAGTAGCAGTATGAAGCTACACCGTGAGAATATGCTTACTTTTTCCAACAGAAGACCATACTACCTCAGACGCTGACCTCTTTTCCTCCACTGAGGAACAATACTGAAGGCAGGAAGTGGCTGCTTCTTTGCGAGGAGAGACCTTTTCTGTTAGACTGCAAATCTGAAGTTGCTGTTCATACATTGCTTGATAAGATCAAGCAGTAATCTGCTTGATCACATATATTACCACACATACATTAAAAATAAACTCTGCTCCAATTCCAAGTGTTCTAGTCCTTTGATGTTTGTGGCCATCATCTATGGGACTATCATCATTATATGATGAATTCTGATAGCTCATGTTCCCAACTTTCTTATATAACTAGCCCTTTAATCGACTTCGTTGTCTCTATCCTATAGCCCCATAAAGCACAACTCGCATAAAGGAAAAAATCAAGGCAGAAAGTCATGAAAGCGCAACGGCGATCAAACAGGAGATTTGATTTCTGAAACTACCCCTTAACAGAACCTCGATACCTCTGCCTCCTACACAGGCTGTGAGTAAAGCATCCCACTTTCACGGAGCCACAGCCTACAGATGCGGGTGTGAGATGGTAAGAGGCTGGCTAGAAGCAGAGCAGGGAAAGTAGGCAGGCATATTGTATGTACATCTTCAGTACTGCAAGCATTCCATTCCCTGCAGTTAAAAGGCTATTTCTGCTTAAAAGGTCAAACTGAATTTCACAGCACTGTTTCAAAATCAAGGTGTAGGTTAGGGATGCTCTTAGGACAAAGCTATGACATTTCCAGATAACCATCAAAATAACGTAAAATCATAAGATTCTGTAAACACTAAACAAAAAAGAATCCCTACTTGTTTTCAGGCAACAAATTAGTTTTTGTACTCTTCACTTTCTTCCCATTGTCTCAGGATGCCTTGCTAACAACTAGTTTAAAATATGAACAGTTAAAAAGTTTATTCTGATTAAAAGGCTTATAGAAGATGAGGTATGCAACAGATTTTCATACATTTTCCTTCTGCCCTTTGTGTGAAGCATACCAGAAGATTAAAAACAAATAAAACAAAAACAAAACAAAATGAAAAGCCTACCGTCATAAAGACATTTTGATTTCATACATGCAGCATGCAGTCTCTATTGTTTCTCTTTTAAATAGTATTAGTTACTTACTATTACTGTAAAGTATCTAAATACAGTCTAGTTAACTATAGTTGATGGCATCACAACAACATAGGTCGCAATTTCATAATCTAAACTTTAAAGTATTTATGTTCAGATACTTATAAATACTTATAAATACACTGAATGCATTTTTCAGACATCTATAAAACTGGGGGGGGGGAGGGTTGTACCAACAAAAGGTTTACAAAACAGCTCATCAGAAACAGGAGATTTTGTATCAAGTTTTCGAACCAGACAGTCTTTAAGCTAGTGTAATCACTTCCGAGAAATGTAAAGGATTTAGGATAGCGTAGAGATTATATGAGCGTTACGACATGCTGAATAAAGTTCCAATTGTGTAAACAAATTCACAGATGAATAAATTTAAGGGTTTGAGGAAGCTTTAGTGCCTTTGCTTATATGTTCAGGTCTACAATTAGTTCTCACATTTATTATTTCAACTAAATTCTCTTAAGAAATATAATCAGTCGTTGTTTGTACACCTTTCATCAATCCTTTACAATGCAGAACTTATTTTAAAACCTAAAAAAGGCTAAAGTCAACCCCCTAGAAAGATACAGGGTTTACAGTTTGAAGCAGTAAATGATTGAACTTAAATTCAGTTATTTCCCTAATCAGCCCTCACGACCCAAGATCATAACCCTTTCTATCTCAGTCATTTTAAATAGTTACTATTAAATAATACTTAGCACTTACAGAGTGCAATAGATCTTCAAAGCTGTACAGAACCATTAATAAAAATGATAGAAAAATAGCAAAACCATTAGCACTTCCTTCTACTTTATTATTTATATTCTAGATATATCTCATCACACTCAAATCCCTCTTGAGACCAGCAAAGCCTTTTCTAGTCTAATAAATGAAAACTAAATATATAAGTTACATTGAAAGTAACAATTACTCACATCTTTGAATTATTTTTAAAGCTACTGTTTAGTAATGATATGATAAAATTATTTCTTATTGATAATTTATGGTGAATAAAAATAAGATGATGTTGTTCTTAATATCAATGCAGCAAAACACAGTTGCATCAGGTATGTAACACAATGCAGTGTGACCACTATCAAGCAGTTTTAAGTCTCTTTTCCGCAGTTGTGCGAGCCCAAATCTCTGCTTTATTAACATCTCTATTTTTGGTTTCTTTCCCACTGGGCATTTTGAAGGTCAGCAAGTACAAGCTCAAAGAAGCTCCACAGATTTGGGGTAACAGTGATTCAGATGTGAGACACCTGCTTGTTAAAATTGCCACTGTCAGTGCAAACATCTGGAATTGATTGGAGGTGTGTGATAAGCACTAAATGAACTCCCGACTGGCTCATGAACTCATTACCATAATAATGTAGGGGATTCATTTCCAAAGACACTACTGGACCACTTCAAGTATAACGATCTCAAGTCAATTTTTAATTTGAATATGGAGAGTCCTGTAAGTATTTTTATTTTAAGTATCTAGAATATAAGTAATTCTATTACAAGAATTTTTGTTAATAAGTACTTCAGAAATTTTTAATATTTGCAGAAACCCATGACTTCATCTCAGTGTATTCTCAGACTGTTTTAACAGGTGCAGCTAGGTTTATAACCTATGCTATGTATGTGTTATTAATTGCTATCAGTATCATTTGGGCTTTTTTGTGGGGGGGGGGGGGCAGAGGGGCAGGAAAAGAAGGGTTTTAGGTACCTCTGGATACGCTAGATAATTGATAGTTATCATTCACTACTGTAGTTCCAGTAATCAGTTAATAGAGTTTCTTGTTTCAAATTTAAACATAACCTAGTAAGAAGTGAGACTACAGAGAAGACATCTTCCTTTTATCTAAATTCTAATCTTCTGAAAAATTGAAACATTAACTACTACGAAAATAACTTCTGGGCATACTTCTAAGATATACCTCTATTTTAACAGCAGTGAAACTAGCCACTTTCAAAGACAGTTCAAATGCAATAAAGAATTTCAGTAAAAATATTCCGAACTTCACTGGTTTAAATGGATGTAGGTGTTCTTAACTATGAAAAAAGATCAGGATACCATTACCACACACACTGTTTATTTATTCCCTGTCTAGCACCTGATTTAGAGGCAATAAAATGCAATCAGTACACAGACCAGAAGCAGGAATCATCTGCTAATGGAACTTTTAATTGAGGAGTGACCACTGACATGAGGTAATTCTTTCCATGCAGAACTCCTTGCAGAGACCTCTGTGCTCTTTATCACAGTAAACAATCACTAACATATGCATTAAAGAAAATCTAAATACATTATGACCCAATAAATATCACAATCAATCAATACACACTTTTCCTTCCTAAAGATTTAGAGTTAAAATACTGCATTTCAGTAGTCTTTTAGTGCTCGACATATATTTACAAGCCTAGTACTAACATAGCTATTTGTAATCAAAGGATAATTGGTTATGTTAAATGAACCAGTGCACAAAGGAATTGTCAGGCTGAATAACCATGTCAGAAGATAGATTCCAATTAGTTTATATTCACATTCATAAATAAGGCAATAATCACCATAAAGTTTCTCTCTCTTATTTTTCACCTCTGTACTTCATAAGTGTATAATTAAAAGAACATGCAACTTCACATGATAAATTCTGATTCTGGTCATTTCAGATAATTCAGGATTTTCAGACACAAATAATCAGCTAACTTGATTTTAAGTAAAATGCTAAGTCTACAAAGCCATTTGCAAGGTAACTGAAAGTAATAAAACAAAAAGTTTGTACAAATTACCTCCTCTTTTTATCAGTATCACTAATTCCATACCTACCTTTCTAGGAACTAGTAGTATCAATGGTGGCTGCAGCACAAATCAATTATAGTGTACTGATCTAAGCCAAGCCAAAGCAGATCTTAGTTAAATGGACAATAAGCAAAGGGAAAGGGTGGCCTAAAAAAAACTTCAACAGTCAGAGAAACAGAGGAAGACTAGCAGTGCAATGGCTGATGCACCATCCTATCAAATATTCAAGTATATAAAGACTAATTGTTCATACTGTAGAGCTTCCTTGCATTCTTTTCTCTCTACATGTTTTGATACAAAAAGGGTACACTGATATGTTATTAGAAACATTTGCTTGAAGGTTTCAATTCTGTGTGTGCAGCTTATTAATGATTTTAAAGTTCAGCATCTGATCCACATCCCGCTATGAAAAGGCTCCCAGTGATTTCAATCCATTTTAGATAAGGCCCCAGGACAATCAAAAACCATTTTAGCTTATCTGTAAAATGGATACTGTAGATACTGATAATCTTAGAATTGTATCTTCTAGCCATGAATAATATCTTACTTAACAAATGAACTAATCTACCACAGCACAATTCAAAGTTATAAACTATAACCACGGGGCATATTCTCCAAGTTATAGAAAAATACTCTAATCAATAGTTAATGATCCCACATTCACTATTAGGGCAATAAATATTGTATTTGATCTAATATTACCTGGCTAATACTTAGTTTTACCGAAATATATATAGCACTTCTCAACCACATAAATTTAAGAACATTCTCTGACATGGACTACACTGAAATCAGTGTAGTAACCTACCACAAATCATCTACAAATAAATAACATTAATCTTCATCAATATAATATGCACAAGGCCACACAAATTACTGAATGCCTATATTACATTATATATTAATGATCAATGACTAAATCTAGACTGTAAAAATTTAAAATAAACATATTTCTTTTCAGTCATTGCTGGTTCTTATACTATCAAAATTCTTTATTTGGCTCCACAAAGGAAGGATGCAGGTCAAAACCACCACCACCAAAATAAATAAATAAATAAATAAAATAAAAAATCCATCTTTTTCTTTATATTGCCTTCTCAACAACTTAAGATACAAACTAAGTCTTAACAAAACAAATTAATTCTTTTCAAAAATCTCCGGTGTCTTCCAAGGATTTCAGACTGTATTGCTTAAGGAAACAGGCTTAATATTATTTTTCAAAGATAACGTATACATTATTCAGTAACCTGAACGTATGAGTCACTAGTGTTCTTCAATATGCTGGAATGAAAGAGAAATGCTCTCAACATCAACTCAAGTGTCAAAGAGAATCAAATGTTTTATGAAAGGTGCAGAGATACTTATTGCAAAATACCATGTATGCAAGAACTAGCAGGTTTACATTTAAAAGGAAGTAGAGGAAACTTAAAACAATAATCCTAATTTTTCTATAGACTTCTGCTATATTCCTAAACTAATGCTGAAACTTCATGAAATGTAAGTAAATTGTCGTAAGAATTACCTACTTAAAACATTTCAAAAGTTATGAACGCATTTTCACAACATCTGTCACATTAAAGAAGTCACTGAATAAATGTAAATTAAGCTGGAAATGGAGAAAGATAATATGGTATGTAAGACTGTTTAGGTCTGAACACACAGTTAAGTTTAATTCTACACCTGCCATTGTTTTACAGATCGCTATTTCTACATCTATTCTTGCTTGGCTCTCTCATCTGTAACATGCAGGACAAAATCATCTATAACATTTATTTTGACAATGTTGAAACACACAACTAATATTTCATTTTCCAGGTTTACACCAGACACTCAAAATTCAGCAGGGAGAAACTCCTTACTTAGGATTCTCAGCTGTTACTTCCAAACCTCTAGGCTAAGGGTCCCAGAGTTTCGGCAACCTGCCCTAACAACAACTTCTGTGATCTACAGAGCCAACTCCACTCTGTTGCCAAAGCCACAGCAGGAAATTCTGCACGTGGGAAGATTTGAGCACAGACAGAACTACCACCACATGGAGAGCGGAGATAAATCAGATCAGGTGCTTCCCCCACAGCCCTTTCCTACCCACCTAAGAGCAAGTGGATTACAGCATCCCATCCATCCCTCTGGGCACCCACAGGGCAACAAGGCTCAACTTTCCAGCTGGGACGGAAAAGAGGCGTTAGGCCGAGAACGCCTAGCAGCACACGCCACCATCAGCTCTCAAGCAAGCCCGAGTCAGAAAGTCACTCCTGTGCTTCCAGCGGGGGGAACGCGAAGGCTGAGGTTTCAAACCCTTCCAGTGCAGACTGTTACACGAGGCGCACTGCGTAAGCTGAGCTTTTACTTTTAAGAAAAAGACAGGAAATTGCTTAAAAGGCACTAGTGTTAAAATAATATTTACATTGCACGGTAAAGTAACTGAAAGTTGGGAAATGTAAACTTTGGAAGTGTTTGAGTAGCTGTTGGTTCAAGCAAACTTATTTCTGCCTTTTTTTTAAAAAGATGGTTTCAGACAATATATGCAATTACTTGATCACATATTATTTCTGTAAGATCTTTGCTCATTTAGTGATCACCAGAAGTTGCATGGACAACCATAAAACTTGTATTTTATAGATTTCAAATTCTTTACTACATAAAAATACAACCTAAATAGTCAGTAATTTATCTATGGAATTTATCTATGGTTAAAATAATATTTTAAAATAATATTTAGATATGTGATTATTAAAGACAGTTTTAAATTGTCAGATAATTCTGTTTATTAACCTATCAACTAACATAAAAATGTCAAGCTGTTAAAAATTTCCTGATGGGGGGGGGGGGGAAATGACTTAATTAAATATAAATCTAAGGTACTGCAAGTCAAATGCATTTAGATTTTAGTACGAAATGGTTACCAGGAGACACAGAATTTATGTAAATTATTATATTTTAATGTATTTGTTTTCTGATAACACTGAAACTTCTTAAGCGAGAGGTTTTTGTGGCAGCACTCTTTACATACTGGTTCCACAAATAAGAAATTGCTGTGGACGCCTGACTGCTTCCTTTGCATTATATCTATTCTGTTTACAAAGGGGCTTTTAATAAAGTACTATTCCTCTCATATAATCCTGTGCAAAGCACAAAATGCACACATTTTTGAAAACGGGCGAATGCATATTAGATAACTTAACCAAGACCACAATACCAGCAGGTTTTGAATAATATGGTCGTGCCTTATCTTTCTGTTTAATTCATCAGCTTTCTAAATACACCAGGAAAAAGGTATCTGTGCACCTAGGTAGAGGTAATTATTAAATAACACTGACAATTCATACCTTATGTAAACATACTGCAAATACAAAAGCAATTTATGATTTCATAATGTTAAATAATAGATATTCTGATTTTAAAAAGACAAAAAGTTATAATTGTAGTGTTCTAGAAGGGATAAAACATGTTTTGCAACTTCTGTCTACACTGACATTTGAAGTCCAGTTATAAAGATGATGTTTTGATAGAGAAAATTAGTGATCCAGAAGCATAATCATTTCATTGAAAACATTTCAAACTTAGCCCTGCCTCACTCTCAGATAAACACCAACCATTTTTGGAATTAAGCAACTTCCCTGGGATACCACAGGAGTATTCACTTTCCCACACCAAAAATCTATAGATGCAGAAAGGAAACGAAGCCTTGAGTCTATAAAGGTGGTCAGAGTTACAAACTTCCTTATATGTTATTAGCACTGAATCCACTTCACATTAAGAGCAGATATATCCTTCAAAGGTGATTTTATTGAAGCAACTGTTCTGAAATTTTCATTATTTTACAAGTATGAATGTTGCAATAGCTAGGATGCTGGCATAGAAGTTGCCTGCAAAGTGGCAATTTAATCTGTATGAACCAACAGGCAGTTTTAAGGGTAGTGATCTGTTTCAGAAACTCAACTTTGTCAACAACATCCTCTTAAACTGTTTTCAGCTGGATTTCAAAAAGGATCTCCAGCTATATGCTAAATCTCATTGCAAGTCAATAGGATTGTAGATTCCAAAATACTTCAGGCAGTTAAATAGGGATTTGACATCTTAAATACATTCAGCTTTAAATATTAAAGAAGGAATCAATACATTTTTTGTGAAATGGAATTTGTATTTCAAACTTTATTTCTCGATTATTAGCCAAAAAACTGTTTTCAAAGGCTTAAAAGAAATATCCTCCATAGTACAGCTGGCCTGAAATGCAAAACAAATGTAATGGATGTTTGTAATGTTTTTCTTTTTTTTCCCATCTAGCTCAATGGAAGTGTATTAGCCTTAGAATCTCCATAAAACAAAAATAATAAGCACTAAAATTCAAGAAATATGCAAAATGTATGACAAATCAAGAAGAATTAATGACATTTAATTTACATACGGCTCACAAATATGGTAAATTATCAGAGTAAATTTTAAATGTTAGCAATAACTGTACCTCATGGAAACTGTTTCTGTAAATATTAATTTCATATATTCAAAATGATGAAAATGTAACTGGAGTCAAACTCCACAAAGCTCTACATTAAAAATAACCACACACAGAGTAATTCCAGTAGCATCAATTAAATTTAGGCGGGAAGATAAACACAGAACAGGCATGTACATATTTTGTTCAACTGGCAGTTAAGGTCTCAAATTCTCTTTGCCCTTTGAGTATTAGTAAGTATGTAACTTATTAAAATGAACCAGATGTTTGGATAATATGTGGAAATAACGCTCAGATCCAAAATCTGTAAGTTTTTCCTCAAGTCTAGAAAAATTATCAGGTTTCCCACATACCTCTATCTGATAAAAAATAAAACACAGCACTATTGAAAAACTTCTGTTCTGTTAGAGCTTACATTTTATACAGTAGTGTTATTACCTTTCCAAGCATTCTTCCAAGAAAGTAGTAATGTCGGGCATAAGAATCTCCAACGAGCATCTGTGCAGCAGGGTTAGGATAAAGAAGTCCCTCATTTGTGGTCTTAAAAAATCCCTGGTTAGGGTTAAATCCTGATTTAAGCAGTTCATTCAGAAATTCTCTGAAAATTCCACCACCATCAATACCAGCTTCATCAAGGCCATGCGCATTAAGTAAGTGAACACGAATGCGCTTTTTTAGGTCAGGTTCTGCGGAAAAAGGATAGCAAGACTCAAATACAACTATCTATTTGAATTTTGTTTAGATAAAAACACATGTAACTACACATTCAAACATATTTGCACCATTTTTCTATTAAAGTGGGAGTAGTAAATAGTAATTTTGCAGAAATCTATTTCTGGCCTGAGTTCTGGGATAGTTTCATTACTCAGTATGTGGAATGCACTTTGTACAATGGGTCTTGCTCTAAGAGTCCTTACAAGATGGAGTAGAAAGACATTATTGAGAGAGGAAAAAAATCCTACAAAATATTTTAATATGGCCTAAAAATAATTTGAAAAAATGTATTTGTATAAAATACTGTGAATGTAAGGTTCAGCTTTCTCCAGTTTGAAAGAGCTGCATTCCCTTAGATGGGACGACTGTCAGAGAAGACTTATTTAAGAGAGATTCTGGAAGGTGGAATGTCAGCAGCCATCCTAAAGAGAACCACAAAAGACAGTGCACACGTACACATATATTTTTTTTTTATTTTTAGATTTTGCATATATTGTACTATGCGTGCCTGCTTGAACCATCTGTGCACACACACCCTGTAATGTGCATGAGCGATATCTGTTGTTCATATTCCTTTCAACCTCCTTTCCTGTCTGCCTCATACATCTAGGATGAAGTACCATGAAACAATTTCTCAGCCTTTTACCATCAAAAGAAGTGTTCCCACCTTCTTTTAACCCACCACCCCAAGATGCTTCCCTTCCCCCAGCTCTGACTGCAGTCTCACCCCTCCAGCGAGCCACCTGAGCTCGCCACTCGGTTTGCCCCCTTCCTTGGGTGACTTGCCTGCCTCGGTGAGGTGTTCACCTCTCCAAAGGGCGAGGAGAGCACCAGTGCCCAGGCAGATGCCCAGGACAGGGAGCTCCCAGCCCCTGATCAGTTCCATGATGTTTGCTATCTAGATTAATTTTCTTGCAAAATCTTAAATTCTTGCTTTTCACTCTCTGTTGGAAATGTGATCAACTATTTGAGAGCAGTAAGAGGAGAGCAAGACAGGCAGGAGGAGGACTGGAAGGGTTTTCTACCCCCCCCCCCCCAAGTCATTGGAGATTCTCTTTCAGAATTACTCCCATGCAAGGCACTAAACAAGCAATGTTCAGTCCCTGAAATATGTCCACATAACTGGAAAACAGGACTTTTCCTCAATTCACTGAAGGCTTCTAAAGATCTAACTATCTTTTATTTAAACCTTACAATGACTACATTTGCTTCCAAGTAAAGTAACCAATAATAAAACAGTAACAATAAAACTTTATACTGCTTCCATGTGTAGTACAAATGTACACACTATGGACGTTCATGATGTTCATGAAATAATCTGCAGCATCCTGTAGCAACAGCATTTCTGTTGAACCTGAGTATCACATTTCCACATTCCCATTAGTGAATGCAGCTAGATCTACGAATAGATTTCCAGGCTTTTCACAAGTTTCACACTCAGATATTTTTAAAAATTACCCATTAGTCCTTCATTACAGTGAAATGCTCTGCTGGATAACTGTTCTGCCAGCTGAACATGACCATTTTTAGACGAAGACATTGCAAAAAATCGAATATTCCATTTGAAATAAGAAAACAGTGCATTTGAACTGGCATGGGAGAGTCTCAAGTATATAGACATTCTTTGCTTGAGGATTCCCAAGATACTGAACATCAGTGTTAAGATCTGCACATATGGAAAGGTTGTTTTCATACTTTTTGGAGTTTTCTGAAGAAAATCAGTTAATTGTCTCCTCCTCTGTGTACTCAAATGGAAGATTTATAGCAAGGAGGGGAAAAATGGTCCTAAAACAAACTGGTGACCAGGTAAATAATGGATCTCAAAATTAGTGTCCTCCCCATACACACACATCCCAGAAAAAGGCTGCAATTTAATAATTTATACAGCTACAATGTAACTAAACTGCTACTGGAGTCCGTCAGATGCTATTAAGAAATATTGCAATCACTGGGGAAGAAAAACACACTGAGAAGAACTTGCACATTATTAGACATAACAAAAACAAGAAAAAACCCAAAACTGTAAGAACCACCCTAATACATTTCTACTATCCTAAACTTAACTTTTTTTTTTTTTTTTAAATGATCTCCATTCAAGCACTACTAACACATTAAACAGGTTTCTTCTGAGTACCTATAAACAAACTGGCTGCCTCTTCTAAATCAATGTCCTTTGCTCTCCCCTGATCAACTCTTAAGACCTCATCTATTGCATACTTAATTCCCCACATCCACTTTATCAATTCAGACTATAGTCTTAAATTGTGTCTTGTAATTTTCAGGAATTTCTTCTTTCCTGCTCGTCTACATGATGCCTGACCTACTCCAGAACTAGCATTATTTTATAAAATACTCAGAATACCAGCTTTTTAGAAGGAAATAAACCTTCTTATTTGACATCAGATAGTACATTACATATTTCTGCATATGTGCACGACACACCATATATAAACAGATTTTCTGACTTCGACAGCCAATTACCACTAAAGCTTCTCCATTCCTGTTGATGAGAGAGAAAGCTTTACCTAGAGATTACTGTACATCCAAACACTTGCTAGGAGCTTTCTGGGCTCTCCCTTGTTGTCAGCTTTTTATGGGTATGGCAGGCAGGGTGGGGTTTCCCTAAGGAAAGGTTGAGAACATTATCTACCACTACATATACGTATATGTGTTATTATGCATGATCAAGATCTGCTCCTCAGATAAATATTCCATTAATACTAAAGCTCTTTTCACTAAACAGAAGTCCTGACAATTAATTATTTTTGAATATAATGAAATATGTATAAAAATTAAGAATCTAGCTATGTTAGAAAGTACAGATGTTCCTTATATACTAGCTTATAGTATTTTACTCATGGCTCAAACTGCATTCAGATTCATATAGGAATCCATATTAGAATCACACAGCAATTTAGGATGGAAGAGACCTCCTATATGGTATAAAATCCCAACACGCACAGCAAGGCCAATTTCAAAGTTATAGCAGGATGATCAAGGCCTTGACTGAGTTGAGTTGTCCAAAGATGGAGATTCCACAACCTCTCTGGACAATCATTTCAGTGCTTAATCAATCTCATTATGATTTTTTTCCTGTATGTCCAATTAGTACTTCCCTTGCTGCACCTTAGCAAATGTTTCTGTGATGTCCCATTAGGCAGTGGCAGCAGTAAGATCCCCCCGTAGTCTTCTTTCAGACTGAACAAATCAGTTCTCTCAGCCCCTCCTCATATATCAGGTGCTCCAGCCCCCTACATCATCTTGGCGGCCTTCTCCTGGCCTCACCATGTCTTTTTCATACTGATCCCCAAATCAGACACAGTTAATCAGTGCTGAATGCAAGGGGGGGGGTGAAATCACTTCCCTGAAACTGCTGGCTCTGCTGTTGCTAACACAGCCCAGTATGCTGTCAGCTTGTATCTCATCAAGGGGGCACTCCTGACTCTTGTTCAGTTTGTTGTACACTATAAACCCCAGGTACTTTATCATCAAACAGCTTTTAGCCACTTAGTGCCCAGCCTATATTGCTGCATAGGGTAAATCCACCCTAGATGCAGGATTTTGCTTTTGTCTTCGTTAAACTTCCATGAGGTTTCTGCAAATTCTTTTCTTCAGTCTGCAAGGTCACTCTGAACTGCAGCCTGGCCTTCCAGCATACTGACATTCCCCCAATTTAACATTTTCTGTAAAATAGCTAGAAAGGTTAAGTTACATCTCAGTGTAAGTTTAGGAAAACTGCATTTTAAAACTGCTTTCATGGTTTTAGTAAACTGCATTAATTATGCTGACTTGCTTCACAGTACCAAAACATGTTTCTCATGTAAAGCTAACTTACTATTAAACAATACCTTACCTATATAGCTAATAGATTGATTTGCCTGTTACTTGACACTGTATTGTCCAAAAGCTTATAGACCACAGCTTCTAAATTGCATTTTTATTCTTTTACTGGGGGATGGAGAGAGAGCTGGTTCATATTTTCTGCGTTTTCTAATTCTAACTCATCTCTTTATTTTGAACAAACCAGTCAGCAAATCAAACTAAACTTACATATAACAAAAATACTCTACCTCTAGGAAAGAGGCTATACTATCAATTGCATATATAGTATTTCCACATGATTATCCAGTGACATCATCTTGTTTAGCCCTTAGAACTTTCCACAAAATATAAATACTTGGTTATTATTTGCACTTAATTTAAAATTTTTGACAAATGAGTCAACTCTTCTAGGCATCTCTTTTAGGTATTTGCAGTTTTAAACACAGTTATTAAATGAAATAAACCCATTTATAAATCAAATACTATCTTTAATTCTAGCAAAATAAAGGAAAAGGTACAGTCTCCAGGAATTTTATACAAACCAATACCAACCACTCTTCTCCTTCCTCTCAAAGTTAGGTCATGGAATCTGTGGGAACTTGTAGGTCATGAAGCTAGTGGGAACATTAGCTTCAGCTAGTAATATCCAACTATGTGACCAATATTCTTTTTATATATAAAATACCATATAATTAACAAGGACTTTATATAGGCAGATTGGAATTTTGACTTCTGGGGCAGCTGTTCTTGCACAAATCCATACCGTGGTACGATATACGTCCATGGAGTAGTATACATACTAGTGCACTGCATTACCCTTATCAGTCACACTGTACCTAGCAAAAATGTCCAGACTGCACACAGGATTTGCTGATACCAATTACCAAAACAGGGAGTATCTGATGAACTATATGAATTAATATACAAAGTATGGTTATTCAGACAAGTAAATGGGAAGAAAAACCTCAAAAATGTAAGTTTGAACTAAGGAAAAGTATGTTAAAAAGAATGGAATTGCAATAATCAGAAAGAATTTGGATGAGAATTACATAATATGAATTGAAGGAAGGTTTTCTGAAGGACTTTGACACTTCACAAGTGATACACTTTTAAATGTCCTACTCAAGTGAACAAATCTGTAATGACATGGTAAGAATGATTATGTTATCATCAACTTGTTTGTAATTTCATTGTAAACGTACCATTTTCAGGAGAAAGTTTATCATAAGCATCTTCATAAATATAATTTCTTCTAATTGTGACATTAATTCCATCCAGAAATGGACCATCTCCTTGAACTTCCTGTTTATCAGCATAAATCAATCTTTGAAAAATCTGTTAAAATGAGTGGAAAGAGAAATCAAGTCTTTGTACAGATCTAAATACTCCATGAAAAATGGTTGTTCGCTAATACTACTATCCTTTGAGGGTTGCTTCTGGGAACTCAAATTTAAGTGAGTCATGAAGCTGCAGAAATATAATACAGAGCTACGTCCCAGGAAAGAGAAGCAGAGGGAGCAGACATGTAAGAACTCTTTCTTGCTAAGATATCATCCTCCCTTCTTTCTACATAAAGAGGGACGTATATACACCATGTCAATCATTCTAGTTTTCTCTCTCTAACTTTCAGAGTTCTGAAATGCAAAGTATTCCAAAACAAGGGGGAAAAGTCACCCGAATACTCCAAACACAGAAAGGCAAGAGTCCGTACTAGTAAACATGCTATCATTGTTTTTGTAGTGCCTAGGAACACTCCCAGTAACAAGAAATAACATATCAGTACTTCCCTCAGACAGCAGTGGGCAAGTCATTCAAAGCAAAATAGAGTATTACTATTGTATTTACAATTTATTTATATTTATACATTTACATATTTATAGATTATAAATATATAGACTATATAACTATATATTTAATATATATAGATATGCATATATAATATAAATATATTTCATAGAATCACAGAAATGGTAAGGTCAGAAGGAACCTCTGGAGATCATCCAGTCCAACCTTCCTGTTCAAGCAGGGCCACCTACAGCATGGTAGACAGGGCTGCATCCAGGCAGGCTTTGAAGATCTCCAGAGAAGGAGACTCCACAACTTCTCTGGGCAACCTGGTCCAGTGCTCCGTCACTCTCACAGGGAAGAAATTCCCCCTCACGGTCAGGCAGAATTTCCTGTGCTTCAATTTCTGCTCATTGCCTCTTGTCCTGTCATATGGGACAACTGAAAAGAGTTTGTCCCCGTCCCCTTGACACCCTCCCTTCAGGTACTTGTACACACTGATAAGATCCCCCCTCAGTCTGCTCTTCCCCAGGCTGAAGAGGCCCAGCTCTCGCAGCCGTTCCTCATAGGGCAGGTGCTCCAGCCCTCTGATCATCCTCATAGCCCATTATACACTCGTATAACGTATTGGTATTGCTGTATTTATATTGTATTCATTTAGGACAAATGAAGTATGTGAGCCTCACATCAGTTCCAAAAGACAATTTTAGCTGAAGTACAAACTGAACTTCACATTGTCCTTCAAAATACAAACCTATCACAGTTCACCTGAAGAGTAACTGTAGCTAACTATGTTTCCATGTTAGGAAGTAACATGCTTTTTTCTGCCTAATGTACAATGATGTTCAATATACCCTCAGTCCAGAGAGTAAGAGTCTCTTTACTACATCCTTTCTTGCATCTTTCCCATGTTCAATACTCTAGCAAATTTCCTAAGGGATGTAAACTCCAAATAAATATCACAGATTGCTCTCAAAACTAAAAAGATTAAGCAAGAATCTCCAGAGAAGTTTAGGGAGGAAAAGCATTAATAAATTCATAGTGAAAAAGGAAACTTTAAGAACAGACATAAAGGTAGAGCAAATCCTCAAATCTACTCTTTCTACGGACAACTGTAGGTGGTGGAGAAGAAAATCTCCAACTAAGAGGCTTATAGCGAAGACACAGCCAGACACTTCTCTCAGGTGCCTAGCAGAAGGATAACAGAAAGCTGTAAGCTGCAGGAGGGAAATGCTGACTGGAAATACAGAAAAAAAAATCAGTATGAGAGTGATTAAGCACTGGAACAGGTTGCACAAAGAGACTGAAATCTCCATCATTGATCATAGTCAAAACACCTCTGGATAAGAACTTAAGTATCCTCATCCAACTTCAGGTTATTCTTGTTTTGAGGAGGAAGTTGGACTAGAGTGCCTCGAGAGGTCCCTTCTGACCGAAATTCTTCCATTATTGTGTGACATCAAGGCACACAGTCATGGACATCATCTTTTTATGAACACGATATGAAAGTATGTTCACCACCACTTTCTTTGCTGAAGAAGTACATGGCTAGATAGTTTCATAATCACTGCTACATAGCGAATGATGGTTGGAAAGAAAATTTTTAAGGTATGTCTCATGGCAAAGTTCTTGATACAGAAACTAGGCTCCTATACACTGGCGCGTATACGTACACGCATATGTAAATCCTGAAACAAACTGTATTCTGAAATGCTGAAATATATACCTCAGTGTATAACAGAAGCATTCACAACAACTTAACAGTAGCAGCCAGAAAAGAAAGAGATGCTGACTGTAGTACACACTACAGAAAGATCGGAGGAAAAGAGAGGACACAGTCACTTTCCTTTCTAGGCTGTTTGCTGAATGCACAGAAATGCCCTACCAAGCACTGGTAAGGTCCTACTAGCAAATAAAAGAAGAAAAGTTAGTTATAAGAAATTAAATCTAGGTGCTCTAGTAAGAACTGCACTGCTTGCACGCATTAAAAGCTCAAATTAATTAAGAACACAAACGTGCACCTCTTCTACAAGAGGTACCTTGGTTTGGAGGAATCTAACAACAACAACCTTTTTCTGGACTGCTGATCCTCAGTTCAGAATAAAGACAGCGAGAAAAGAACTCCCTCTAGATAAGAGGGATCCCACCAGCAACTAGGCTCATGAGACATACTCCAATATCTACAGGTATTTTGAACTGCGGACTCAAAGAAAGAAAGAAAACCCAAGTGATTGCTTCTCACGGAGAACCAAGACATTTGTTGCTGCACACCAATTTGCTTTTTACTGAAGGGAATAATAAGGCTGGGGTCAGCATGCTGGAAAACCTAGCATGAAACTGGACTGAGAAATCGCTTCTGAGAGTATCTAATATCTGGTAATTCATGGTAAGAATCTCAGCAGAAAGTTAGGAAAGGAAAAGTCACATGGAGTAACCCACACATGGGAACAGTATGAACTTGTATTATCATACAACATTATAATGCAATATGGCAACTGGAACAATACATGATAAGGTACCTTCTTCCTTTATGGGAATTGTTTTGTAGGAACAGTTCTGAAAGAAGTAGAAGACTCTAATATGATTCCTGTCACACTATTACACAAAAAGGACCATATTTGGTCCAAAAGCAGTAATAAAAGGAACTCCTCTTTGAAGTGGACCAAGACTATAACATTACTGATTGTAGCTTTTTCCTTCTCTCCAAATTCTCATCTTTTAATAACAATAATAAAAAATAAAAATAAAAATGAATAAATAAAAAAACTTGTTAACGTTCAAAATGAGAAGCCAATTTTTGGTTTTGTGATATAAAACATGGCTCTGTGAATTCCAGAGACTTAAAATACGTGCATCTTAACATAGCTTTAGGAAGTCTGGAGGCTGTAGACAGTGACAAAATTTGACAAAGACCCCTGCTTGCTCACTTCCAACTGTCTGACTGTACTCCTAGTTCAATATTGCCATATGGTATTAGGACGGTATTTTTTGGAGGCCTGAAAGTCCTTTTCTACCAAATTTGTCACTGTCTTTTTGGCAAATATTGATTTACTTTCCCTATGGAACTATTTTTCATCATCTTGATGGAGCCTTGTAACTTAACGTCTGCAATACAATTCAGGGAGTAGTTTTAAATTAATTGATACTACTGACAACAAAAGTAGTTTGAAAATTCTTGTATAGGTAACAAAATAATAGCTTTAATAAAAATATACAGTGCAAATGGAACAGCTAATAGACTTAATTTTGTATTTAAAATCTAGGAAACATTCAAAGGTAAATCAAATACTACAAGAATCATGCAAGTTGTGAACTATATACTCTGAAGTTCAGCTATTCAGCTATGAACACAGGAATTGAATCTCTGGGCATTATTCTCCCAAAACAGACATCCGTCATCTCATTTTGAGTAAATCTCAAAGAAAGTCTCAAGTCTTGACCTTGCAACCTGTTTATTATAGACACATAACTAGCCCATGCTCTGCTTACCGCAGAAGGGAGAAATCACTGAATCAGAACTGAAGTTTGCTATAAAGATACTATTACTCTCAAGCAACTTTATCTTGGAATATATGTTTCTAAATTTAATATATTTACTCTGAAAATGGAAATAGTAAAAAGAGCGAAAAGTAACCTTAGAATACTCTTCATTGCAGCTGCCACACAAACACTGGAAATAAAAAGTGTGGTCTGCCATCCTCTTCTGTAGAGAAACAATCCAATTTCTACCCAGCTAAATGCTCTTTTTACACTTACTGAAAACAAAAACTCAAAACTCAAAAACCAAGCCCATATTAAATTAGAAATTAGATACCTTTACTCTTTCTTCAAAAGGAACTACAAAAGGTAGCTCTGTCAGAATTGCAAGTTGTCGTTCTTCAGAAACAGAAAGAGGTGCCGGTTCCAAACCCACTTAAAATAGAAATAATAATTTTAAAAATTTTGGAAAGAACAAGATCTTTTTAGACATTTTATTTTGTAACAAGTAACTCTATTTACTTCGTATAAAAATACACAAAATAAAATAGTTTATTTACTAACATAAAACATTAGCTTCTTTCAGGCATACTGAAATATAAGCAGTGAAAATATACCGAAAACAAAATGTATATACAAACAGGTGCCCCTGCATTTTACTCTTCAGAAGAAAAAAAGTTATTTTCTTATGATTGAAATTAACTTTTTGATTAAGAAAAATTACATGATATAAGACAATTTAAAAACTGTAAATAATTATGATCTTCATCAATACCTTTCTCTCAAACAGAATAGTTTAAATGTATAGTGGTTTCAACCATGTAGTCTACTTCCCTTCACCTTTTTACCTACCTGTTTTAGGCCCCAAAACTAAGCCAAATCTATTGAATGCCACAGAAATAAAACATTTCTTTCAGTGAGTTTATTCTCCAATAGCAGGGACCCAATCACCATATTAAATTCTAGGCACTTTAGAAATAGTGAAGAGAACATCAAGAAATTATATAACTTGCTCAAGAAAAAAAAAAAAAAAAAAAAAAAAAAAAAAAAAAAAAAGGAGGATTAGAAAAATGTTCAGGAAGCCACAGCAACAGAGAAATGAAATACAGTGTGGTTCCCAAGCTACCATGCAGTTCCTTTCGACTTTCCTACGCACAGACCCACAACGGAAGTCTTCATGAAACAATTCAACTTGGGGTAATGCACAGTAGAAGTCAGACGTCTGCTGTAACTTAATGGGAAGAAACTGAGTTGCTAAGCACATATCTGATTGTAAGCTTATTAATTGCAACACTGGTATTGCACACTTCCTAGATATTGTGGTTAAAGGTCCACCTAGCTCAAAAAACCCAGACAGCCTGTTTCATTCTTGTATTTAATAACCATACTTTAGAGAAAAAATAACTTACAGAACCTAGACTGTTTATAGAAAATATTCTAAAAATGAAGTAAATGCTTCATGTTACTACTCAGTCCAAAAGCTTAGAATGACTGTTTCAGTTCTTCCTTTAGTGTCTACCTGTGGAGACTAGTATCTTGCTGCCCTTCTGCAACTGGGCATCACTTCAGTGTTCATTATTTAATTGTTCTGTATTTTTAATTCCTCACAACAGTTTAAGTAGGGATATTTTAAGCACCAGTTTAAAATGACACGACCCAATATATCACTATACCTGATACATACTCATTTGGGGCAGATTTCAACATTGCAAGCCTTTGGAATTTCTGATAAATGCTTATCACCCTTAGTTTACTTAGTAAACATTTTTAATTAAAGTCAATGTACGCTACCTATTAAGCTAAGGGTTAAAAGCATTTTAAATAAAAAGTGCATGTACAGCAAAGGTAAACTAGTACGTGACTTCAACAGTTCAATTATTCCAGTCAATTAGTCAATTTTATCTGCATTTCTCCATCACAGCTTCTTTCTTTAAAGAGAAATATGGGATGGAGTCATCAATACAGAGAGCATTTAGAACTCAACAGTCTGCCATTTAAGTAAATGAAAAAGTACCAATAAACATGGCCATATGTGATTCAGCAGTACTTTCACGTTAATTGGCTTTAACCCATATGCAGTCAAGAGGGATTAAACAAGTCATGTGCACATTGTCATGTGCTTGTTTTCATGCAGTTATGTTGACTGGCCTCCCCCCCTCCCCCTTTTTTTTTAGTCTGATTTCTTGTGGAAACAAGTTTTATATGAGCATGGTGTGTCACTCTTTCTCACCATCTCCTCTCCGATACACTTTTGAGCTACCTAATTTAATTTTGACAGAGGAACAGAGAATTCAGAAATACTAAGTTCTAGGAAAATTTACAAGTGGGTGGAGGAGAAAAATTCCTTCAGTGGCCTGATTACAGAAACAGCAAGGACAGCTCAGTTCTCATCTGTTCTATTCAGTGTGTCAGCTTGTCTGCTCAATAGTCAGTATAAAGGCTGCTGTCAGCCAGCAAAATCAGCACAGGTAGCTAGCTCCAAATAAGACACAGCATGTGCATTACTTGCTCACCAATTGCCCAAACTAAGGTAAATAATGAGTTAAGAGGAAATTGGTGCTATTATGGGAAGGGAGAGAAAGGAGAGAGCTAAAGATATTTTATGTATGAGGGGAAGGAGACTAGTAAACTATCAATATGGGGAGAACCTGTTCCATATTTTATCATCACCAGGTCTGACCATGGGGAGCTGTGGATGGAGGATACCAAGGCAAGACAGCAGTTGGGGGACATGGAGGTCAGCGCAAGAAACTGAGGTTACTGTTATGGACTTTGTAAGAAATGCAGGATGCAAGCCTATAGGAATCTGACACTTAAAACTAGTCCAGGTTCTCAGCATTTTTGCTAAAACTTCTATTTTTAAGATTTTACTTTCTCTGAATAGGCAACTTCCAGAGATAAAATAAAATGAATAAATTTGATCCAAAATTCCAAGTACTTAGAGTAGGCCCACTAGCTGTTACCTGCTAAACAGACCAGTAGTGTAATCAAAGTAAACTTAAACCATCACAGCTATGTAAATAAAATTTATCATTAAAATAAGCCCTCAAGACGCCAATCTTGGCAAAGCCCTTGCCAATCCTACAAGGCTCTATGGCAGCATTCAAATCCTTACATACAAGATCTACCAAGTCTGCTCAGATATTCAAGGAGACTACACCATCTTGAAAGAGAGTATAGACTCTCATAGATTAATTCTTTCACAGGAATTAGCATTCTAACAAGTATTTTACTCAGGTGAAATAAGCACGGTAAAATGCTAAAACATTGAAGATGTAGAGGTTTGAAAAGCAGAAAAAAATAGACCATCTACACCACAAAGCATACTAGCATAACTACACTAGTGTACATTTACCCTGATAGCTAAGTTGATCCAACTCTCTTATGTTTCTTTTGAAGTTCCATGAAATCTAGATTTTTTGAATGATTCAAGGGGATAAGCATTCTGCTGTAATTATCAGAGATAATATTTATAAAATATTATCATACAAAAATAAGTAATTAACACTTATTACCTAAATCTTGTTTGTTACAACTTAATATATAATAAGGAAGTTCTTCACAATATACTGTACAATAAAACCTCAGCATTTTATAATTTATGTAACTTTGTATTTTATGCAATTGCATTTATATATATATTTTTAATAGATATCATTTGCACGTCTCATTAGTTCACTTCTTCAGTGCCAGTGAAAGCAGCAGAAGGCCAAGGGAAGTTGTGCAGTACTGCCTTGCTTTCTTCCCAGGAAGAAAAAAAAACTGTTATATATTAAAGACTAAGCATGCACACATACACATGTATATGCATACGAAAGTGTGGGATTTTTAAATAGTGAGCACAAAGTTAGGAAAGATTACTTTGGTTTTGGTTTTTAAACTATTCAACTGTACTCTAAAAAGGTAGATTTCAAATAAAGTTGTAAGGCATAGAATTATTTTGACATCACGAAGCAAAAATTTCAGAGACAGTATCTTACCATCCAAGGTAGACTGCAATGGACCTATTCTTCCCATTCTTCTGACTCTCCAGACATGTCTTGCAGATGGCACATACAGCTGGGTAACCTAATTTATTAGGAGTATTTTACAGTTAAACATCATGTAATTATGTATTAAGCATATACATTAACTGTGAAGTCTGAAAGTCTGTGTTTGAATTCCTAAAGTTCCAGATCTAATCCTATCTTCTTATATCTGTGTCTTAAAGCAGAGCTGTACATTAACAATTACAATGCCTAAGTATTATTTAAAAATACTGTGCAATGTTAAATTGTGGTTTTTAAGATACTAGGGAAGCTGAGTTTGAATTTTCAGATGTCAAATGATTTACTTTCACATGAATTAGGGCAGCAAAGCATATTATAACTCCTTTATTTTCTCTAAGGTATGTAGGTGCTATTAGCTATGAACTATAAGGAACTGCCAGATTCACAGAAAAGCACTCATCTTGAACAGTAGGCAAGCAAATGGGAAACAATAAAAAACAAACAGAAGAGTTTAACAATTCCTGTGCAAAACCGTCAACTATTAAAGGCTAAATCTCTAATACTGTGAGATAGTTTGAGGTATAACTAACTTCTTGGATCCAGACTTTCAATGTGAAAATATGTCATTGGAATCACTCACATTAGCATTTTCTTTTACATATACATGCACATTTTTAAGCTCAAATAATGTAATTTTGTTCAAAATCTTTCAGAAAACAGTAATTTACAAGCAGGAAAAGTACAGAAAGTGCTACTGAATTTTACTTTATTTTTGGAAAGGAGAATTTGAAGGTTTTTTCCACTACAAAATAACTCTTTCATTTAGTATTTTTATTACGAGAAGTGCTTAAAATAAAAAGTAAGTCACTATTATACTTAAAAATGCAGTGTGCTTTCCATTCTCTTTTACTATTAATGGAGATGAACTACATTGTTGCACTGCAGAGAAGGTTCTACTTTCTGGATAGGTAATGCGATTCACAGTAAAGCTTTCTTAATGAGTTTAAAACCTCTGCATTACAGGGATAAGCAACGTAACTCTACATTGAAAACTAAACTAAAGCTGTGCAACTTTAATGTCTTGCTATAAATGTAAATTTCATATGAACAGGTTGGTATTGTCATAAATCAAACACCTTACTATTTAATCTTTGGCAGCAGAAGTCTATTTGAAAAACAATACTACTTTTACCTTATCCGCTTTTATGTTTTCTTGTTCTGACAGCCAGTGATTCGGTGGGCAGAAATTTCTTCTTGTATCTCTAGATTTCAACATTTTCACTAAGTTTGTGATGACCTAGATGTCAGAAATACATATAATCAATACATATTTAGCACTGTGAATGAAATTATGTAACAGAAAGTCAAATCAACAAGTAAAACTTAAGAACATTTTGCAGTAATGCATGAAATTATTATTTATTGTTAAAAACTTGTTCTTATACCTAAATACCTTAGAATATGGTAAGTAATTGTTGTTCAGTTGCAAATCATCCCCCAAATTGGCTTATTTAAGTCTCATTCCACACACTAGGACTGCAATTCACATCTAAAATGTTATATGCCAGTTCAGGCATATAACAAATCATTTCAACATTACATTCCTTCTTTAAATAAATTAACATCTGATTGGGTCATTTATATAGGGTTTTTTGGTTGGCTGGTTTTTGTTTAGAGACATATTCAAAAACTTAAAAAGGTGTGAATAGATAAATGTTTTAGAAGAGAGCTCTCTCTCTGCTCTTTACTACCTATCATTCCAAAACTAAGACTTCTTTAGAACTTGTTTGATTTGCAGGTTCTCTCTGTCCACTAGTTAAAAAAAA
>NW_028186646.1:4745300-4781544 GCF_003343005.1 Rhea americana
TAAGAATGGAAGTTTTGCTTTCAATTTCAAGACAAAGGTCAACTCCCATTCCACATTAAGTAAACCTAACAGGTCAACTAATAAACAGTGGGTATTTCTGCCTGTAGTCAATGCTCCCAATTAGCTAGCTAGCATAAGATCATTTAATACATTCCTTAATGAAAAAGGCACCAGAAATTGCCTAAAGCCAACATCAACTTTGGAAAGTACAGGAGCAGGAAGAATAAGCATTCAATTGGCAACAGAACTTGACAGCAAGTGTTTCATCTCTATCGTACCTGTAAGAGTGCAGCTGCAGCTTCTGGTTGCTGCATTGACAACCTAAAGCATTTCCAGCTAAAATTGCTTCAGAAAAATCATAAGCATCTGCTTACAATATATGACACCACACACTGTGGGAATTAGCCAATTGGAAAACAAATGTAGCTATTTTTATGGATATAGCTTTACATTTGCGAAAGACATCACAGGCTCCTGTTATTGTCAATGAATATCTTGACAGTTTTTTCAAAGCTAACCAAAACCAAAAATCATCCAAAAGTAGCTACCAATATGATCAATATGATCAAAGGTACTGTACCCTCACAATTCTTGTTTCTAAACAGATCCTAATGTGGCAACTTCAGTTGTTTATACACTTGAACTTCAGTAAACTCCACCTTAAATTCTTAAAGGATCCTATGTACCAAATACAGAAAGAAAAGAGTCTCCTGAGAAAGCCTAATCCAAATGTCTGATAGTAGATTACAGAAACATCATTTCCAGAAAAAGAATGCTTAGTAAATACCTTGTGGTAGTCAGCACAAGAAGCATAAGGGGTTCTTACAGCCCTGAAAATATATGCACAGGGGTAGCTGGTTGTAACTTTCATTTGACATATGGGGAACAAGATGTTTACAACACACAGAGCAAGAGAGATTGCTTAGGACAATGTTCCAGTTAGATCTGGTACACCTTGAACCTGATCAACTTAGGAAAAGATAATCCAAAGGAAACTTAGAAAAATGCCACCCTACCTCAATCTGACATCTGTCACTGCATATATTTTTACATATTTTATATATACACACACACATCTATATTTTTTAATGAAAGCTGGAATTCATATTAATCTATGAGAACTCAAAACCAAAATTCATGTGGAGAACAAACTGTAAGCAATCATCAGTAACAGACAACTTCCATATTTTTATGATTAACTTCCATATTTATGATTAAGTGTAAGATATCAGAACAGATGCTTTTAATATCATACTGCCTCTGGCCATATTCAAAAAAAAAAAAAGAAAACATGTATATAGATCAGGTTATTGGCTCCAATTCTAAATCAGATTAGTATTTGTTTTTCAACTATATCCATTAGAAAACATGTATTTTTAATTAATACCAGATATTGGCCAACACACAAAAAAAATAAAGATTAGTTACTACTCCTCTGAAGGTACACCTTTTCAATTGTCTTACATATTGTATTATCATAGTATTATTTACAAATGAAAATATGTTAAACAAAAGTAGTAAGCCCTTTTCAACATGGAGTATAAGCATTTAAAGCCATCTAGATAAGTGGTTTAACAAATTTTTCCTTATCAGCCAAACCACAGATGATGATGATATGTACACCATTACTCCCCCACAAGCAACAAAGCAGAGCACGCCAGCTTAAATACTATGAAAGCTTAATATATTTTACTTCACAAGGAGCTCAAATTATAACCACACAGTCAGAAAATGAGAAAATAGACAAACAGAAAATTAGTTCACACATATCTGCAGAACAAGACTGGGAGGCAGGGAAATGTGCTTATCATAATTGCTAGTTGCCTTTGCAGTTTTAATATATTCCTTGACAGTTTCTTCCAGTTCAAGGAAAAAACAAACTAAGTAAATTAATATCTACTTCATCACAACCACAACTGTCATGCCTGGTTCCATGCATTCTTCTCAGAGAAGGTTAAATATGTGTGCAAGAGAGAACTAACTTAGCCCAACACTATATAAAACTTAATTAAGTGGAATCGGTGTAAGTTTAAATAACAAGCCTAAAGGAAATTACCACTGCTATGAACAGACATCTGTTTTGCAACTTAGAACTAGAGCATTTGAAAAATTAATGGAAAAGAAAACACACACAGTTTTTCCAAAGTAATCTTGCTGAAAGACAGTCTTAATGGATAAGTGTCAAGAGTAACAAAGATTTTCATAGGCCTTCTACAGGATTCTGTGTCTAAATACTAAACAAAAGACCTTTTAAGATCCAGTTTGTAAAGTAAGATCCTGAATAAAGACAGAAACAAAAAGAATGCTATTAAGGGAACCGTTTGACTATACAGGAATTTTCATCATCTTGCCCTTACAGAATTCAGTACCGCTTAGATTAGTCACTAAAGCTCTGAAAACACAGAAGAAGAGCATGAAGAGCATTCTAGTAAAATGTTTTAAAAGAGGTAAGGATGCTTTAAGAAAGCTGCATGAAATTAGGTGAGGTTGGAGTTCCTTCTACATAATTAATGGTATGGAGAACACTAGTAAGCAAAACTCAGGATTTCTTTGTAAAATTTGTCATAATTATGTATTTTATTGAAAGGAAAGTCTCATTTTAATAAATAATTTTTAAATAGAGATTTTCTTCCAAAAATATCGTAAGTGCATACAATCTACAAAGTTCAGGAAAAACAGCATCATATTATAATATTTTACAGGATTAATTCAAGATAATGAAATAATTATTTTATTTGAAAAAGTCTGTTTCATGCACTCATACCTTAAGTCCTTCTATGTAATCCGTAACAGCAACTACACTATTTCATTATATCATAAGCAAAAAAAGGGTATTCTGCTGAATAAAGACATTTTCACATGCAAATAAGCACACCTTACTGTCAGCAATCTCACCAATTTCAGTGATTTCTATATGTGGGAACACATTTTCTTAGACTCTAGTGGTACAAAAGATAAGTAAAACAAGCATGAGAAATTAAAAGTAAAGATTATAGTAAAGAACTGTGCCTTTTTCTCAGCGGACAGTGTAAAACAGCTTTAGAAGAGACAAATCTCTCACATCTTCGGCGTAGTGTAAGAAAGAAATGTTTCGTTTCCTTTGACACCTTAGACTTATGATAAATTACTTCAACTTTGTTTCTATTTTTTGTTGGAAGACATTGCTGCCGATTCATTGGCAAAAAGCAACCCTGAAGGTGTGATCAGAAAGACTCAATGCAGTAGTCTTCTTCTCAATAAAAGAAGATGAATTTTTCAGTGCTGAATTTTTAACAAGCAAAGCTTTGTTATTAGTTACATTCCTGAGTAGAACCAGAGCCTTTAAGATATCTTAAAGATTTACATTTGTAATTCAGCTAAAGAAATAAAACTGTCAGAGTACATCAAGTTTAGACAATTCCACTAAGAGTTTAGTGGAAGCCTAAGTGAGACAGAATAACTTGAGATTTAACACCTGTCTGAATAAAAGCAAAATACAATCAAGCTCATCTAAAATGCAAAAGGCTAGTAAAAAGATTGATTAAACATGATAAATTAAAGAAAATAATTGGAGGATGGTTATATTATAAATTCTATACATAAAAATTCCCCTAACAAGCTGTCTTGCTTATAAAAATAGACATACTGGGTCTTTTCACTTGTGACCTTTAAATCGAGAGTTTATTTGGCAACTTAAAGACAAGTAATTAAATTAAATTGTGCAAACATATATTAGATCAATCTTTGCAAATTACAAATTCAGTGGTGCCTTAGGACTATATTCAATGCAATCAAAACATTATCAGTTACTCTCACCGCTATTAATGCTTATGCTCATAAGTGAAATGTGTTGTAAAATCAGGCAGAATAGGCTGGATAGAGGCTATCTTAGACTTGTAGAATGAATAAGCATTCCTTAATTAGCCCATCAGGTTAAGTGCAAGCCTTAATGGTCCTTTCCTAAAGTCTAGCATGACATCTTTCTCCAAACATGGCCAAGAAGAAAGTTCCATTAGCAATATTAATACAAGCTTAGTTGATCATTTTCATTCAATTAACTTCTTTCAATTAAATAGATAGCTTGACAAAAGCAGTGATAAAAGACCTGAAGGGACAGCTGATGACTCGAACTGAACATTAGTGTGCGAGAGGTCGCCAGTATTAAACAGACTGTAAATCTAGCATTCAATTTGGAAAATGCATTTCTTCTGCTCCCACTTCTTTAATGAGCAATTTTAGCTGACTAGATGTGTTTGCTGCAGAATTTTCATGACAAGTCAAGCACTCCCCTTTTTTTCCAGCAATAGTTATATTCTTAGGTTTTTCCTGCCAATATTTTCAGCTTCCCTGAACTCATGCCATAGGCTGCTGCAGATAAAACTACTTAGAAATACATTGCAAGATACCTAGAAATATCATACAGCAAGTTTACATACGCTAAGCTTCATTCATCACCCCACTGGTATTCCATCAAGCCCAAAAAAGAGATGGACCAGCATATTCTAGTAAGACAACAACAAAACCAGTGCAGCACAGTATCAGTCTAGTAAAGCCCCTAACACTGAAGTACTTGATTAATCTTTTGATCCGAGAAGAATTTTACATGTTCATACAGTTAATCATGTTTAAGTACTTTGGTGAGCTGAAGGCCAAGTTAAAATCTATGTAACAACCTCTTTATAAAGATGATAAGCCGGAAAATGAAATTAAGATTTGTCAAAAGCAAAAACGTAAAATAATTTGTTATATTTATCAGAACTAAATTACTCTAAATATTGGCATATTTGCCAAAATCAACCTTCTAAAATCCAAATGCCCTGATAACATCTGTGATAAAACCCTAATCGTCAAAAAACTCCACCGTACCTGATCTCTCATTGTCAGCAAAGAGAAGTCTGAAAATGTTATTTTAATCTGTTCCAAAAATTTATACAACATACCTTGAATAGTTGAATCCATCTTTTTTGTTCTGTCTGTATACATTGCTGCATTTCCGTATTTTTTGTTACTCCAACACTTCTAAATGCTGCAATATACTCCTCACGAACTTCTGGTTTTGTTTCTGGGTAAGCCAACTTTATGATTCCTAAACACGCATCTCGAAGGCAGCGTGATAATATTACTAGCTCTTCTAGTGTAAAAGGCATCATTGATGATTGTCTTTGACCTACAACTACATAAAGCACAAGTTTGTTTCTTTGAACTATCACTCCTAATCATTTTGCTATTAAAAACACTTATTTCACAGAAACGCTAATATACACACAAAGTAAAGGCAGAGAAGAGAGACATCATAAAAAAGATAATGAGTATACATTTATAATTGCCATCATTTATTTTAATTGTCAGCAGCTGTAGTGATTTTAGCTACAATACTGTCCTAACTTTTTTTTTTTAATCATCTCCTGCTATGTTAACATTCAAGTTAGTCTACAGATCTAATTCAGAAGGGCTTCTCACTTCACTAACTCATTAAAAATCATCATGAATAAGATCTCCCACATCACACCCTGTAAAGCCGGGGGGTTATTAAAGTGCAGACCATTTTTTTCTAAATGCAATCATCACGAAGGAACTAGTTGACAGCTGAGCACTCAGGGGACTGTCAGTACATCAGTCCAGAAGAGCCTTCCCCACAGATGTCAGCAAATCATTGCTCAGGGAGCCCTAAAGCTGTAAATTCCAGCTGCTGAGCAGTTTCTGGCAAACTGATATGACAGCAGCATGTTTGTCTAAAGCTACCATGTCGCCATCACATGGTGAATCTCCATCTTTTAAGGAAAGCATGAGGTGGACAACAATCTTGCTTATTGACAGAGAATCACCCAGAAGCAACGGAACAGCATTAACTTTGTTAGGTGGTCCTTAAAACCTGAGGGTTCATCATGTAAGTACCCTTACACAAAAACATTTCGCAAAATTCTGCCATTTAGTAAGCTTGAAATTCTCACCTTCTATAGGATCACCAAAGAATTCATTATCATGAATAGAAATAAGTGAATGACTAAACAAAGAACTAAAAAGGTAAAAGAGAGGGATAATTCGACTAGAGTCTTCTAAAGACATTGGAGAGCCTCTTGAAATCACTTGAAGCAGTGGCACCATAGACCTTCAAATATAAAATACAAAATAAGAGGTCAATAATTAAATATTCCTTTTTTAAAGTTTTAATTCAGCATTCTAGTAGAAATATTTAGTAAAAATATTTAGTAGTAGTTATAAAACAAAATAAGGACTACTCTCTCAGTTTAATAACCATTATGTCCCATTCCCACAAAATAAATTATTCTTTATAGGTTCTTGTCACTATAGTATTTCAGTGTCTTGAAATGCATCAGCTTATATATAACTTCAGTGTCAACTCCATTACAGACTGCACATTTTTTTCTGGCTTAGAGCAGACATCTGGCATAAAGACAAATTAAATAATCTGCATGTTAGCACAGAACAACTCTGTAGATTTAATGTCTCAATTCCTAAGAGCATGCATCTGCTCCCACTAATTTCTGGACTAATCAAAGTGTTCAACAAGAAATAAAATTAAAGCACTTGGGATTTTGTGTTTATTACTGATTCTAGCAAGCAATCCAAAAACTACAAGACATCTGTATTATTTTAAACAAAAGTTTTACTTAAAAACCTGTAATTATTTACAATAGACCAGTCCCTGAAATCTTGCTAGATTTTATGAAAAACTCTCAGTGAAAAAGGAACCAAATAAAATATTAGTTTTGTTTTCAATTATCTTCCACTATCATCACCATACCACCAATTATCTCATTCCCTTTTCACTAGATGTGCTATTTTAATGCAAGCTCAGCTTCAGAAATGGTATAATACATACCCTGTTATCATTCGCGTAGTCATTGAAGATATCAAATACCAAAGATGCCTCAGAAATCTAGCATTAAAGGCTAAACTATAAAGAAGTCTGAAAGAGAAATATCAAATACATTGCATCTGTTAAACAGTGAATCCACAAAACAGTATTTCTGTAACAACTTTTATGTCAAGTTACATGAATGATTTATTTTTTTCAAGATGGGAGTCTTTATGTAAGCAATTGTGATGAAAATAAATAAATAAATAAATAAATAAATACACCATTTCACTAACTCTTCAACAAACTTCATGACACAGACCTAAACCTACACTATATCACAAAGCTAAACACACATTAAATAAACGTAACATACCTTGAACTGAGTTATTTTTCTGAGAATGTTTTTAATTCTGACACAGTAAACCACTCTAATCAGTTAATAGGCTTCTTCTGTGATTCATCTGACATTAATAAACACAATCTTAGCTAAAAGTAGTAACTACCTTAAAATTAATTTATTCAAGATGCAATTATTGTTTTATGTAGCAATTTTACATATATGTGTGTGTGTGTGTGTGTGTGTGTGTGTGTGTGTTTATATGCATATAAATACACACACACACACATTCTCTCTCTCTCTCTTTTCCTCCAAGCATCAGATATTAACACAACAATTCAGCAGGATAACATCTGTCCCGATAATTACAGTTATCTCCTTGATCTCATGATCACTGCCTATACTCATACATATTAATCCACCTGTTAACCAAAAAAGGTTTATACAACATAAGTGAAAATAAACATTTAGCTTCAAAAACCACTTATAAACAAAGCCAGCTTTAATCATATTATTTCAGACATGATTAAAGTATCTTTTTATGGAAGTGAAAAATAAAAAGTTTCCTGAAATTAAAAGATCTCCTCCAACCTTTTCTCCCCAGCAGAACACAAGATACGCAACAAACGTCACTTAAAACACGATGTCTTCTAGAAAAATAAAGTCCTTATTTTTCTGTTATTAAAATACTATATTCAGCTGGTAATCCTAAATACTACTTTCCAAGGTCTCCTAATTACTATTACAATAATAATGGTAAAATAAACACTCAAGTCTACATCTCCTCTCAGAAGTCAACAGCCTCGTAATACCAGAATTTCTCATGCTCATGTACACAAGAGGCAGGAGGCTGAGAAACGAAAGCAGAAGGGAGACTGGAAGGTCTGCCTGAGAAAACAGTACTTATTAAGGACCACGCAGACAAAGTAAAGTTTGCCAAATGGCAAAAGGAAAGGAAGCATACATTTCACTAAGAAAAAAGGTAAAATACGCAACAAATACTCAAAAACACTTAGAAAAGTTTTAAGCAGCAAATCATTTGAATATTTTAATTAAAAAAAAGATAAATTTATATACCTATACATAAAGAAAGCAGTATGCACTTCTGGGTCCTAGCTTATTGGCTGTTCAAGCCTTACAGAAGCTTTTAAAATATATTTTAAAATTAAGCTATATTTTAAGTATGTGGAATTTTAATCTTAAAACTTGAAAAAATATTCAACCTGAATTTTTTTCCTTTGTAGTTTTACTTTTCTACATTCACATTATTTTGACAATTAGGCGGAAATTATGCATTATCATTTAAGGAAGGGCTTATTAGATTAAGCTAATCTAGAACAAGGATTTCTATTTTAATGTTTAAATATCCAAATGATAGTTTAGATGTCTAAGATGAAAAATTTCTTCAGTGACCTTCAGTTCTCAACCTCATATTTGAAATGAAAAGCAATTTGGCACAGTGCCTTTGGTCTCATAGGGCTTCCAAGTAAAAACTTGTTAATTTTACAATCACCCCTGGAAATTATGTAATAGTTTTAGCAGAAATGAATAAACATTATGGACACGGAATCTATCATAGTGTAATTCATTTTTTCATTCTAGTAATATTCAGTAATAATGAAGAAAAGAAAAAAAGGACAAGCCTTAAGAATTTAGAATAATAGCCCTTGCCTGAGTTTTATCCATTTTCATTCCATAACAGTGATTCAGGCAGCCAACTGTAGCAACTGCTACATTTCATGGCTTGATTCCAGAAATTTTGAATACATTCAACTTTCTTGTTGAGACGGCTGCACTGCCCTGAAAATCAGGTTACATACACAACATATATATGGTAGAAGAAGTTACCATACAACTTGTTTTGTCATTATGAAATACACATAAAGCACGAAACAGACGATTCTGAAGTTCTGAAAATTCCGTATTGTTACCAGAGAATAAAAGTGGAACTGCAAATTAAACACACAAGGCCTAATAAACCAAGAAAAATTTTACATCACCAGATTCACCTGAAATATTATCATCGGCAGAAGAGTGAAAGTGGAAAGAAAACTGCAGCCCAAGCACTGAAATTAGCTTTCAAAGTAAAAGATAAAAAATTTTAACACAAACAAACTATGCAAGGATGATTTTGAGAAATCACCTTTAAAATTGGCTGTGTTGGAAAACAATTTCAACATTTTCAGCTTCAAATTAAAAGAAAAAAAATAAATCTAAAAATCCTAAAAAGTAAAAAAGGAAAATTCTGAGAATTAAAATAGGACAAAAATCTTTTTTGGTCATCTTCAGCCAGGTAAAGGAAAACATACGTCTGCTAAAAATGAGCATTTCCAGATAAAACTACATTAAAATGGCACAGCACATAGCAATAATTTAATGTAAACTGCAGATATGGTTCACAGATATGGTTCATACATGCCAAAGGCAAAGCATTATTAATTCACAAAGTTTAGAAATCAGTTAATGTACAGCTTGAGTGTCCATACAACCTGGACCACTTTTTCTTTTAAAGAAAAAAAATCCGCATATGTACACCCAAAATCACTAAAGAAGTCTTAGACATTTTCCTTTTTCTTTTAATATTTATATCTCAGTGGTTCATTTCCAATTATTTGTACTATTCTAAAAACAGATTAGAAGCTAAATTTTATATCCTGAGTTTTTTCCACTCCCCTCTGGTTCTTCTGCATTTTCTTGAAAATCTCACTGCATATTACCAGTTTCATTACTATGAGATCATTATGCATGGGTTTACATGATAGATTCATTAATGGATTTGCTGGTGAATTTTAATATTCAGATTTAGCACTTTAATTTGGGGAATTTTAATATTCTTCAAGTAATGAAAAGTATAAGCTCCTATTTCAATCACAAAAATAAAGCAGTCAAAACCTATGCTAGAATTAAATTCACTGCAGTAAGTTGTTAGCTATTTTAATCATACTAATTTAAATTATTACTAAATTAAATTATCTGCTCTCAAAATCAAGCATACATTGGCTATTTATTATTGGCCAGTTTCTCTCTGTAGTTATCTAAATGTTCACAAAAGCCACATGATTTATGTGTATTTGCCAGAAAGGTATTTTTGGGCACCTCTGGTTAAAAAAAAAAAAAAAAAAAAAGTGTCAAATTCCTCCTGTGCAATAGAACAGATTAAATGACCCATTAAGCTTAATTTAGCTGAGGCACCGCTACAAGTCAATTAGTTAGAGGCAAGATTTTCAGTCTAGGTCATAAATTGGGCCCAGTTTCCCACTGAGACCATTTAAGTTAATGAAGAGAATACAATAGAATGAGACAAGCTCATGCAGCCTAATAAAGGTCGCTGGTGCAGGGGCAGTGTATCCTGACACTTCCTGAGAACTGCAAGGTGTCACAGGTAAGAGATAGCACGCAAGACGCATTAAATGAACTATACCACTCCTCAGGCTGTTTCATGCTTCTGTCTCTTTAGAACTTGCATGGGACGAAGAACGCACAACAAAGCTTTAAAAAAGTGTTGTAAAAGCTTCAACTATTAAGGCTTTGAGAAAAACACACATTCGCTAAGACAGCCTTACGTAAAGCCTGAGTACCTTCACCTCACATACAAAGACAGGCTTCTCACGTTACACCAGAATATCAGTAACGTATCATCACTCAAACTGTTAAACTAAGATTAACAATTACACTGAGACACCAAGCAGACACCTAAAATAACCAAAGTCCCAGGACATGCACAGTTCATACAGCTGTTGAATTCTAAAGCCCTACTGAAGACTTGAAATCTCTGATACTAAATTATCTGCCCAAAGTATTTTGCGGAATGAGAATTTTTTAGTTATTTAAAATACATTTTTGTTGATCCAGTCTTGCAAATCTCTCTGTAATGGTAATGATAGCTACACTAAGATTCAGTTTTTCTTTTTTTCTTTCTTTTTAAGTAACACTTCAGTCAAATACTATATAACATATATCAACTTTATAGTGAAGAAATGAAAGCCCTGCCCTGTGAAGACAATGTAAGATTCTCAGCAACCTCATCATCATGAGAATTTAAACATACACCTCTCTCCTGACTTACTGAACACTATCTACAGCATGGTCTTTCTACTTTTGTGGCTGTTTTTTTTTTTGTTTGTTTGTTTGTTTTTTTTAATCTGGGTTTGCTTGCATCTTTTCCAAATTTCAACAGAATTTATTAAGAAGGACTAGTCCTACACCAGAAGTAGCTATTGGTCAGGAGGACTCATTCAAAGCAGTATACTTTTATAATAACCTATCTTTCCTGATACAAACCAACTTAAAATGTTAGATAACACATATTAGGTAATTATAACATGTAACTAGCTTGTTATCACAAACGATTAGGAAGACCTAATACGGCTTCTCAGAGGAAATAGATGCTATACTCATACAATTAAGGTTCTATGCAACTTCTTTATTCATTAAGCACCCTTTCCACACAGTTCACCAGTAAACCTCAAGTCAAAGCAGTGACGCATTTAAATTCAGTAATTACTATCGAAGGCAATGCACTACTGGCAACAATAAAACAGGCGTCCTAATTCAACTGCTGCTATGATCTTCAGGTCTCACATCCTGCTCTCATGCAATTAGTCTACAAAGAACTAATTACCCTAATCGAGCAATCACAGTTTCACTGACATCTTACTTCCTGGAAAAGCCATAAACACCACTGGGCTAAGATAGCACCTAATTAGTTTTCTGTATCACTGTTTACAATGCAGTTTGAATTGATTATGTTTACAACATTCCCTAAATACTTAGTTTACTACCAGTAACCATATACTGACTCTAAACGACTTGAACCACACAAGTTAACAGCTATAGGTCTTGGTTTGATTATAAGATAACCAAAAACCTTCTTCCACTGTTACTGACATTTTGTTTCGTAGACTTTGTAAAAGAAAACTGGTAATGAACAAGTCCAAACTTTTACCTCTATTTGTGATTCCGAACCTTTCCCCAAACAACAACAATTTCCAACAGTTAGGAACTATTTTAGTTCAAAGCAAGAGATATTCTTGTTATATACTAAAAGGCTCAAAAAACAATTTTATCCGGAGTAACCGGATTCAATGCTCAGCCAGCTGGACAGACTATGAAATCCGTATCACCAAAAATTTTAAAAAGAAGCTGGACAAACTTCTGCAAGAATGATTTAATTACACTTAATACTGTTTCTCAGAAAGACGATGGAAAAAACTGCTTCTCAAGAACCTTTGCAATGCCATTCGCATGTGATTTTCTGATCATGAACACTATTTTCTGTAACATTCAATGTGATGATAAAATACTAACTTAATTGCAACACACTAAACAAACCCAAAACAATTTTGGATTCAGTGATCAATCCAGAGAGAGCACAACGGGCAGGAAGAATAATGAACAAAAGAAATCAACTCACTGATGTATCTGGAATTCTCATTTAAATTCTAAAATTCTTATTTATTTCAGTTGATCATAGAAGACACTGTACAAAAAAAAAACAAACAAAAAAAAAAAAAAAACCCTCCACAGAGTATTTGAAACACCAAATCAAGTCTATCTAGTGCAACTTCACTTTATGTCTACTGAAGTTTTACATTATAACTACTTATACTTGCCTGACTTTTGGCACCATCATTCGGTGTTGTACCATTAGTGTGTGGCAGATTGATGCCATCAAGGTAAAGACCTCCTCACTAGCTGAATCTCTCCAAACCATATTCAGTAGAGTGTTTGTTTGTTGTTTTGTATCCAATTTCTTTAGACACTCCTCAGTTATATACTGAACTGATATTCTCCCATCACCCTGTAAACACACCAAACAAAAATCTGCTTTGTTCTTTTTAATGATAAAAAATCCCATTTCTTTAAATACTTCAGAATTTTACTAGAACATAATGTTTACTGTATGATAGTCAAAGCACGATCATATATGTGTACTCAAATATTCCTAGAAGCATCACATCTGAAAACTGATTTAAACCCTTAGATAGGCACACATTGTGGGTGGTAACAATCTTTCCACTCAAGACAGTGGAAAAGACTCCCTTTAATGCAAGCACACTCTCCTACACTTGGATGCAATACAACAAGATCATTTACTGGCATAAAATATGTGAATATTCATCTGTCCCCCAGTGACAGTAGTCAGTATATATAGAGAAACGGATATCTTCTATAAGTTCAACAGTTACAAACAATATTTCCAGATTTATAGCCCATGAGTTAACAAACAACATAAAAATTTTCAGCTACCAGTTTGCAAATACACGTGTTAGGGTAATACAAGAAATGTAAAAAGAACATCCTTAAAGGATGAAAGCTATCCAGGTATGTATCTTTAAAAGGAAGAGTTTTTTTTTTCTGCAACTTGGTTTTTGGTTGGACAGGCATGCATGAAAATATGGAATATAAAAAGAACAGAGGAAGGAGAAATGTGTATTACAATAAAATAGTATTATGTATTAAAGTCATGTATTAGATTTTCTCTAATTTATAAATTACAGTAAGCTATCTATGAACAGAAATTTATGCTTTGTTTTTACCTAACCATCTCTTAAACATCACCAATAATTTTAAATCCATAAGTAAAATCTGCCAATGTTTATATTATACAAAGGGAGGAGGGAGCGGGGATTAAATATCTGAAGTCTGACTTAAGATAGTGGATAGAAAAAAAACAGGAAATATTTTTTAATTTGGGAAATGCATTATTTACTGGACAAAGCAGCAGTTATTCATACTAATTCAGTAAATCTTTCTGGACAATGATAACATACTGCATGCAAAACATACAAGTAAAAAGCTGCATGTATTCACCCAGAGTAACAGTATGGTTCCTGATCAGAAGTTGCTCTTAATATCTGGTCTTTAAAATGTTGGATCTTTCAGACACAACAGGAAATTTAAGTAGAAATCTGGAATAGTATCTCCTAGAATAGCTGGTATGCTCTTGCTTTCAGTACTTAATCAAGAAAATGACACAAAGGCATACAAATGCCTGAGAGAAAAATCTAGTATTTCCAACTCAGTGTGGGAAAAGGAAAAATAATCATACTATGATAATTATACTATTTTTATACCAATCCAAAATATGGTGAAATTTCACACACTCCACAAGGATACACTGCACACTGCATACCTTGCGAATGGCTTTTGAGAGGTTACATAAAGGCCAGTAAGAAGCTGTTGGACTGACATCTCTCTGACTTTGGTTGTTCAAAGCCTTGATGAGAGTGTTTAACCTCATGTTTAAACTACAGTGAAAAACCCCATTTAAAACTACAGTCTCTACATTATCACAGAAATAAGGCGTCCTGCCCTCTGAGATTTTTGAGGGTAGCAAGTGTGGCTAAAAAGAGAGCTAAGGCCATAAGGTAAAGACTGAAGTTAAATATATTATATTTTTATGAGAAAAAAATGGAAATACTAAGTTGGAAGATCAGATTAGTATGTTTCACAATAACCTAGTGTCAACAGGGGCTTAAAAATATGAAGAGTAATAGTCTCTGTAAAATACAAAATCAAAGCAGAGGAGTCTTTTTTTTTTTTTTTTTTTTTAATGAAAGATGAAAGCTCTGTCCTTTGGAAGTTATACTAAGTTATACTACCCGCACTTGAAGATTCCTGACTATATTAAGAGCTTTGAGTATTTGTTTTTAAATATAAGGGATCAGTTCCAGTCACTTGCAAATAGAAGACATCTACTTTAAAGAACAAAATAGGCATTCTTCCCTCTACAAGCAGCTAGAAAAATAGCAGACTTAAAATGATCATGATTTTACCTATTTTTGCTGATGCTATAATAAAAATTCATTCAAAGAAATTCTGTACTGCTTACTGGTGTGGTTATCATTTTACTGATCTCTTCATCCTCATCTTCAGAATCACTGGTTGCATCTTGACAGTTTGTACCAGTAGTAGACACAGGCAACTGAGAAAGAAAAGTCTGAAGTACCCTCAAATACACAAGAAGTCCTTCCTCTGAAAGGGATCCTATAGCAAATGCATGGAAATAGGACCATTAGCTAGACCACACTACACTAAAGAAAAATAATACATTTTACAAGAACTTTCTGATCAAAATACAATATACTCAAGCTTCTCCAAATAGCACAAGACCTCTCCAGAAGTCCCTACCAACCTCAACCATTCTGTGATTGTCAAGTGTAAATTTTAATGAAAAGAGTAAGAAGTAAGATTAGCTAATAAAATAGATCTCTCCAACATTTGTATCTACATACTGTCTTTTCTGCTTGTCAATGAAAATTATTACATATGTATGCTTTATATAAATGTACTATACTACTCAAATACAAAAAAAACCAATGAATAGGCCATTTCACTTTCTCACCCAAATATGTTTCTCCAACAGTTAAAACAAAATAAAAAAGCCATGGGGCTCGATCACTTTTTCTTGAACATCCACTTTCTGCTAATAATAGTGCATTTAGAAAGAGTTCATAAGGGAAAATGGTCTGCACATCAGCAAGCGCTGGAATGATGAAATGGAATATTTGATCTGTAAAAGGTGCTGCCAGAAACTCCTCTGTGAAGGCTGTAAAAATCTGTTGCCTGAAATAAAGAAAAGAAATGCCTTTATAGAAAATACGAGCAGAACTACTCACAAGCATATCCATGCAATGGTTGGTCATCAATGTGCAAGGTTGAATATGTTCATCAAGAAAACCAGAATAGATGCATTCCATTAACACTGGGCCAATGAAGCGAATGTGTCAAATTTCTCAAAAATGAACGTATTATATCCTATCTCTGATGATCTTATATGTAACTTTATCTTTTAAACTTTTAATGAACTCATAGAAAATGATTCTGAAGTAAAATTTTATTGTAAAATTGATTAAAAAACTCAATCAGGGTATTTCTCCCAAAAGCCTACTTCAATACAAAACACTATCATATATGATAGAACCAAAGTTCTACCTGACTCTTCCTCCTGGTAAGCTATGACTTAGTTATTCTTCTTCATAAACCTCAATTCCTGTCACAAACTTCTTATTAACTCCAAAATGCTTTTTATCTGCCCTTGGCTATGTCTCTGCTGTCATCTACACTTCAAGTTTTTCCACCTCTACTTTCTCACACACTGTGATACATGTTATTCTCTATGATCTGTTTATTGTATTCTTCAGCATTTTATTGCTTTTTTTTTTTAACTATACCTGAAATTACATTGTTTTGCCTATGTACAATGTTACCAAAAAATCATTAGTATTGCAAATAATTCAATCTCTATCAAAAAAATAAACATCCAACAATAAAGCCCGTAACTCTGAAAATAATGAACAATTATACAAATATCTAATATTATCTTTATTTACCTTGCACCTTCTGGGCAGGAGCTATATGTAAAGTGCAATGGTTTCAGAACATTCTCCAGAAGTATTTTTGCAATAGGGACTCGAGAAACATCAGAATACTCAATACTTGATGGGAGCTTATTGTTAATTAACAAATAAAGCGACCTGTAGTAGCCTACAAATAAGAAACACCACTTTTTAAAGATAGTATTTTTTTTTTTTTACATTTATAGAACAACTTATATACATAAAATTTATAATTAAAAAAATCTTGTAATTCATTGCATGAAATTTTACTTAGGAAAATATTTTTTAAAACATAGAGAACTGTCGAAGTCACATCAGATAACTAACAGGACATACAAGCAATATCTTCGTAGACAACCTTTTATAAAATCACAGATAGATAATTGCATACAGAATCAGTTTGACTATCAAGATGGACCACTCCTGCTGATAAAGAGAATAATTTGATTTTATTTAAACAATAATTTCAGGAAAAGAGGTTCTCTTCTCCTCTAGGCAACTCTAGTAATGCTTTTGAAAGCAGATTTTCTGCCTTTTCAGACATGATGAATTTTTCCCTCTACTCCAAAGCACAACAGCATCTTACAGCCAAGAGTCCTGTTGGCAGAACGTCTCAATCCTACAAGTGCCTTGCTTTAGCAGACTGACGAACACAAGTACTATTCCCAAACAAGGCACTCTCACACAGTAATAAAATGTATTACCACCTGAACCATAAAGACAAGTATAGACTGTAACCTGAATTCCATTATCAGAAAACTATTTTTTTTTAATCTCACTAAAGTATGAACAAAGTTACAACTTCATTCTTTTCCTTAATCCAACTTCCCTGTGCTTGATGATCTCCTATTCTGAGACACAAGGTCTACCACTACAGAAACCACTATAAATGCCTAAGTAGTGCTGTGTCATTGAGAGAGAGGCCCAGTCTAAGACTCTCTGTTATATTAATACAAGCTGGTTAGACGTTGTTTACTAATTCATCATCATAAATGATTAGGAGATAATGTATTTTTAGTTGCACACAGTTGCTTCTTTTTGATTATAAATGACTAGAAATTTGATTTTTATTGACTAAAATCTAGAATTTAACATCTTGATAAATTCTCATGTATCAGCTGTGAGGAGCAAATATTATACTAAATGAACAAATATAAAAGTACTTCGGAAGATATACTAATCATATAGTAAACAGTGAAGACAAACACAGATGCTACTATAACTTAAATAATATCTTGCCATGTAAAATAAATGTGCCACAGTAACAGTCACTTTTTGTGAGAGCGTAATACAGTAACTCCAAATGTAGTAGCTACAACTAAATCCTCAATAACAGGGTAAGATAGCCTGGATTCAGTTCCCTGACAATGTTTAAAACCTTTAAAAAAAATGCGTTATTATTCCCCAAAGTTAACAAACAAATTTGAAGATGCCTTTTTAACATTTTGTACCACTGAAGCTGGATCAGAGATGCTTATTTCATAGGGCTTTTGTGTTTCACCTCCATCTGCCTGTCTTGCAAACACAAGCCATGACATCAGAAAAACAGATTATTTTTTAAATATATCTCATGAGTAATAAAGGTTCTTATACACAAACCACGATCTCAGTGACAACTAAACAATTCATCAACTTTCAGTAGGTTTGCACAAGTGTACTGATAGGAATTCGCAAACAGTTTTGCTAAAGTTTTAAGATGGCACAAGGGAAATAAAAGCTGGTTCATTCATCATCCCTTTGCTAAGGTGTCTCTACCTACTGTTAACAGGATGCAAAATTAATGCCAATTTACTATAAAAATGATCATTAGTAGTTACAGGGAGAGGTGCTGCAGAAGAATGTCCAACTTTTATACAACTAAAGCTTATTCAAAAGTTTTCAAAGAAATTGAACAGTAATTTCTCAAGTAGTGCTCTCTTTGCCAGTAAAATATCAGTGCATTTGGCTCTGCAGCACTTAATTCATCATGTCTGTGGTAAAGGTAAAATGTGATTCAACAACACAGTTTTCAGGTATCACACATTCCGTTCAATTTTTGAGCATCTCCCAGAACTTCTAGTTCCTAGTTACTCACCTTTTTGAATCATGTAGTGCAAAATTTGTTCAATTAATGTTGCCACATAGCTGACATCTTGTAAAACTGGCAAATATGTATTCTCAGATGAAAATACCTCAAGCATTCTCATAGGAAGTGCAACATTCAGACTGTCATCATTGCAATTTTGCAATAACCTATAAATGAAATCAAAATCATTAAATAAGATTTCTCCTATGTCAGCATAGGCATATGCACACTTCTTAATTTTTAAGCTACAAATTTTTTTCGTTAATTTTAAAATAACTTATTTATTTGGGGTTTCCAAGTGTTCTCAGTGGTTCAGCTAAATCATTTTGCTGGCACCATTATAATTCTGATTTTAGGGTTTCTATGCACAGCGCTCTCTTTAAATTCTACTGAATGCTTGCTTTCAATGACTTGAAAAGTTTGGAAGACTGCTGCACTGATTACAAGAGAAGTGAGAAGTTTTTTCCAACACTTCCTATATGAAAAATGAAGGCAGGAGAGCCTCAGAGTAGTATGGGCTTGGAATCTATGACATTTCCCAGTGTTCCAGTAACCAAAATAACACATCCCGGATCCTGATTATAGGCTCAAGTATTAAAAAAGCAACCATCCCCAAACCTTTAGCAAACTACTTATGAAACAACTAGTTGTAACCACAGAAATGGCATGGATTAAGAGCCTTTTTAGCAATAAAAGGATTTGTTAATATTTGGGGCATACAGGCACAGTTATCTGGACAATGCCCATTCTTCCCCTGCCATCCAGAGACGCACACAGCAGCAGAAATCATTCTGACACCTTAGCTAAGCTATTTCACTAAACAGAATAAAGATGATTTTTTTTTGCAGATGTAGCTGCAATCAAACTACCATTTTTGCCATGATGTTGCATACTGTTACGATAGCTTCTCATGAATCTGAACTTACCCATGGGAAACAATTTTGATTGTCTGTGTCATCGCTTGCTTTCTGGGTTTTTGCAGCCAGTTAGAACACCTCAGAAAGCAAGCAGGGACAGTCACCATTACACTGGCAAGATGAAGTAAAAAAGAGCTTCTTCCTCCATTCTCCTTATGTGTTGAAGGAACTGGCCCTTTGCTCCCTTCCTCTCCCTACATCATCCAGTCAGAAAGGCAGAGAGGGAACACTAATACACCTGCATTTACAAACCACAATTCCAGCTGTGGTCAAACTGTACAATTAACTCCAGTGACACCACAGCTATGTTCCAGTGCATGCGGAATTCGAAGCTTGCTACTCAAGCAAGCTGTCCAGCTGCACTGTTCATAAATATTTAGTATAAACAATTATAAAATCACAAGCTTCAATGATTTGAAAGCACCAGTTTTCCAGAAGAATCCTCAATATCAAAAGAAAACAGCAGTTTCTCCAAAAAAAAAAAAATTTCTGTAAATCTCCGGAGAATATAACTAGTTCCTACCACACTGTTAAGTACATTGTTTTCCACAACTGGACTTTAGTAGCCAGCTGTTGAAGTTGCTTTGATAAATTTAACTTCCTCTGGTTCTCTGAAATGCACGAAGAAAGGTCACTACCCATAATGAACATACTGCTGCAGTCAGTAGTTCACCTGCTTAAATTCAAAATAAAGGGAAAAAGTATTTTAAATAATATTAGTTCTAAAACAGCAATATCCAAAGAATATCCTGGGGACAACAGTCTAACTCAGATAGCAACCTCTAGTCATTATCAGTTCCCAAGAAAACATTCTGATTTGGACATATGCGGCTAGCGATACTACTACCTGTAGACTCTTTACACTCTAGACAGGGCACATGTTGAACATGAAAGTCCATGGAGCTAAAGAACACTCCACTGTTTTAAAATAGGAGTAAGTATCATACACTATGGCCAATAAATATTTAACAATAACAGTCCTCTCCATGAAATAAGCTTACATTTAATATACACTTCACTTACTATTAAAAAAAAAGAACAAAAAAGCATCCAACATGATTATGAGCATTTTTCAAACAGCAGTTTAGAGAAAGAAAAGAACTTCACCTGCAACACAGCCCCAACAGTCTTTTTATTTGGAATAAACAAGTAAGTCTGTCTGGACCATCCAGTTGCTTAACAAATTGAGAATTCTGCTTAATTAAATTCTGACACATCCATATCTGGGGAAAGATATGCATAAGTTTAATAGAAATTCACATTCATAATAGGCTAATTACCATACTCTCTTTAAGTACCCCTGGCTTCACAAATAATAAAGTAGTTTATTCTTCCACAAGTTGCAGGATGGTCACAATGCTTTTCCTAACTTTACTGACCTTTTTTCCTTTAGTAATTTCTTTGCTAAATTCTTTCAATCAACATGTTTCAGTAGAGCACAAATTTTATTTCCTTTTCATGTATTAGCATCACTTTCAGCTGCAGTAATTGCTTACTAGAATGAATGTGCACATTTAAATGTTCACAAAAACAGTTTTCAGCAGATGCTGCAGTACCACAGCATATACAGTCATATATTAATCTTGTTCTGTCAGGCACAGACATAGTATTATATATAATCATATTATATTATAAAACATTATATTATGTGTATAAAAGATATTTATTAAATATGTACCTTTATGTAATAAAATACCTTGGTGCCTTACAAAACACAGAATAAGACAATCACATTTAATTGAGAAAAAACAGTGATTTGTTAAACAATATAAACTACATGACTATCACTATTATAACTTCTGAAATTAGTATAGAAATACATTTACAAATAACTTTACAACAGGAATAAATTTCTGCATAAATTCTGAATATTCTGAAAATTCTGAATAAATTTTTTTTAAATAGCCATGATTCTTTAATCTCCACTATTTACATCCATTAACTCATTTTTACTTGTACATTTTGAAGTCTGCAGAGACTCTAAAATTAATATGCCAGGTTTATTGATCAGTGGAAAAAAATTAAAAACCCTTACACCTTAGGAACGACCACAGAAACAGCTGGAAAATATTGTTAAAAATGTAATTCTAAAAGTAGTGTATTATTTTTAATGCATTAACGTGACTCGCACATAGTACATATACTGCTATGTAAAAGGATTTTACAAGGCTTTTGTGCAGACAGGGATGTGTGCATGCATGTGCACATAAAATTAGATTTTAAGTCATTCTGTTTAAATTAATAACAAAAGAGCAAAGAAGAATTTAGGCCAGCAATATCCACAATTTTAAAATGACTTTATTGAAGTGGTCAAAGTCTCTTTTGCATCCCTTCAAAACCTTCTAAGTAAAAGAATACTTAAAAGTGCATGTTATAAAGCTACTTATTAGTGAACAAAGTATGTAACAATACTTACCAAACGCTTAGAATCCTCATTCTGCCTATAGAAAAAGAGTAATTGACGAACTAAAAGGGTCAAATTAGCTCCATTAGTAGTGGAAGAAGTTCCTCCAGATTGGGCCAAATTAGCACAGCGATCAAATTCACTTCTTTGGATAGAGTACTTAAAAATAGAAGATATGCATCAACACATCGATAATGACTCTGAATTAAAATAGAGATGCAAAATTTTAAAAATCTCATTTCAGTTTCCCATCTTTCGTGCCAGCAAAGTAATGTAAGGATTTAACAGATAATTGTTGAGAGATTGAAAAGTATATATATAAAATTATAGTTAAAGCCAGAATTGCTATAACTCAAAGTACACCGTATAACAAATTTGATGCTTCTCAAATAAATACTATCACATCACGTAGTTTCATCTAGTTTATTCAATAATTAGCAATCTTAAACAGAAATAACTCTTCCTCAGAATAACCAATCCAACATCAGTTAATAAAGAATATTCTTTTGAATTAAATTACAATCTCACTTCTAAAGAATCCCGTTCCATTGGTGTGTAAATGAAAACTGTGAATACCTAACTATTCTCATATGCTTTGTCATCTCAAAAATAAGCGATTTCACTGAAGTCCACTTTCATGTACATACATAGTTTGATGAGTAAGTGCCCACTAAAATATTGTCTCAACTGAAAGTATGTCAAGAGGGAAAAAGATCTTCACTTCATAAGCACGCAGCATACTAAAGGGAAAGATTTCCAATAGAATTTTTTAAATATAAGAAAGCCTGATTTCCAGTAAAACTGCTTTACACCCTTCTGAATAAATATAAAAGTATTTACTTGATGTTTTCTGTCCCTGTACCCCCTTACAAATGACTGGATTATTATTGCATTTTTCAGCCTCCGCCTTTCTTCCTGTAAAATGAAATGAAAAGATCAAAATCAACAATGTGAAACCTAACTCTGATTTCTACAATTTTATCAGATATATTTGCATCCAAAAATAATTTTAATGAAAATTAAATACTAGTCATCAGTAAAATAATCTATCTGAGGTTTTGCATTCAATATACAAAAATTACAAATATGAATTGCACTTGCTAAGTATAAATTTAACATCACTGCATACGAATTTTTAATAATCAGTATGTAATATTACAGAAATAAACACACTAGGATTTTATTAGAAAGAGATTAATGCTAAAATGTTCAAGTGTTGATCAAACCCAAAGATACTATTCCTCCTTCTGCACAAATTAGTCAGCTGACACAGAAGACCTGCTTAGGTGTTTCCACTCAAATAATGTATCAGCATTATAAGCCTGATATAGTTCCGATGCCCCTAAACAATTATTTGGAGAAAATACTGCTGCTGAAATGAAAACTTAATGCTTGAAGACTAGGAACACAACACAGAAATGAAAACAAATTCTTGCCCTCTACTTCCAGCTGGACATATAAAATGAGTCATTTTAAGAGTCTTCCTCAGTAGCTAGAAATTATAGCTAAAAATCATTCCTTCACAATGACTACATTTCTGAAGAATAGAAAGCGAATTTGCTTCAGGAACTATGGAAAGAGCACTCGGAGTGCCCCTTGACAACACCCCCAGTGTATCTGATTATGATAAATATCTAAGGGAAGTGTAGCTACTTTAATTAGGTTTATAACAATGTTCATACAGTTTCTTAAGGGATAAAAGAGGGAAGTGAATAGAATTGTTGTTAACTGAACTTAAAGCTCCAAAGCAGTGGTTGAGGAAGGGAAAGAAGGAAGATCAAGACTAAAATAAGGGAAGTCTGCCTTGAGAAGACAAATTCTAATCTCAGTAACCACTTCTGAACTGTAATGAGCCGCTAGCTCATAATTTTTTTTCTTGATGGCCCTCAAAATGTTTTGAAAATGTATGTGAACTTTCCCAACAATATTTTAATGCAACTTATAAACTGAAAAGCTTGATTACTAATTTATTGTGCCATACAGATATATACAACTTCCATGGCCAAGAACGTAAACTGAAGTGGCCAGAAAAACATCATAAAGGTTTCTCAATTGCTATCCAATGCCTGTTTTATTACTCCTTGAAAACCAGGTTCCCAAAACAACTTAGCTGAATAAGCTCATACTTAAAAGTCTCTAATTAACTCTAGAGTCTGAACTAAAACCAAAATATGATATGCTGAAGGATATTTTTCTCTCCTAAGTATCTAACAGTAAAAGTGCAAAGTATAGGGGCAAGGAGGCGAGAGTTTCAATTACATATGCACCATCTCTTCATCTCAAAATGTAATGTTCAACTACAAAGTAGGTATGTTATCCTTTTCTCTAGATACAGTTTTTTTTTTTTTTCCTATAATACATAATTGTCAATTAGCGACCTGTAATTGCAAAGGTTTTAAGTCTGGGGTCACTGGTAAGATTCTGCTACAGGCCTTTTTTAAAAAGCTATAACTGATTTTATTCTCAGAGGAGTCATCCTTTAAAAAAAAAAAAAATCTTCTGCAGAATGACCATTCATTTTGTGAAGACTAATATACAGCAAGGAATATAGCGAGAGAGATACAGTGTGTGTATGTGTACACACATTCATACATACACGTGTCAGCTCTGCACCTGATACAGAGTTTGCAGCTGAAACCGTATTTGGCAAGGAGCTTTTGAAGCACAGAAAAGTCTTTTTGCATGTCTTGATAAGGCCTCACTGATCATAAATTTGAGTAAAAATTCAAAAATTCATAACACAAGTTCCTGAAGTAACATCCTAAAAATTTCACACTTATTAGTACACTCAGGTTAAGGGAGAGAAAAAAAAAAAAAAAAAAAGACAGTAATTGTCCTCAAACAAGAGTAAGCCACTGACGAGCCTGCTTTCAGCCTACCAAAACATCTTTAAAGGACAAACAGTCCTACTTTCTTCATTAGCATAAAAACTATACAGTCATAAGTTTAAAATATACTTTTCAGGATCAAAAAAAAATTCCCCTTATATTAAAGTGGGAAAATGAATATATTCATTTCATACTATTATATTTCATTTTTGCATTTCCATCTATATTAACACAATTACACTTTAAAAATGGTATTTTTCCTTTCAGTGCATATTTCTCCTTTGCTTTATTCTGAACTGAATTACTGTTAGTAGTAAGCTTATATCACAAGCCGATATAAGATTTCCTAAAGGCTCACACAGCAGTCTCACAACTGCTTCTCACTTTTTGCTCAGCAATCAGTCTATTTCAAAGCAATTTACACTGCACTGAAGTATCAGTCTTGATCATACTTTTGCAGAACTGAAGTACAAACTTAGGGAAAGCGACTTGCTGGACACCACAGCAGAACGAGGAGAAGACGACAGTTTGCCAAGACCATACAACGAATTATGGGCACAGCAAAAGTTAAAGTTACTGGCCAAATAGCTATCTTTTCTCAATAAAGACTAGATCCAATGAACACCAAAACAAAAACAAAAATTCTCTTTGAACCCAGTGCATGATTAATTATTTGCTTTTGAGGTGAAAATCACTTCTGGGAACCGTCTTAAAAGCAGTCAAGCAGTTTTGCCGATTCCAGTACACTGGAAGAATATACGAAACGTGGAAACTGAAACAAAGCATTCATTCCTGAAGGGAGTACAACTGCAACAAAATAAAGAATTCTGGATTGTGAATGTTACTACATCACAGAAAAATGCTGTGTGCATGCAAACGCTTACATTCCAAGCCCTATTTCTATTTTACCTCCCGTTTTCTCCTTTCTTCCTGAGTACGATGCAGGAGAGAAGCCTTTTCTTCCTGTAAGATACAAATAGAAACGCTATAGCATTTTCAAACACATGATTCAAAAGTATTACTGAAATTCAATACATATTTATCTTTTGGAGAGGTTCATAATAGGTAAGACATACCACACAAGAAAAATAACTGTTAGTAATTTTGTGCACTAACAAACACCTGTGATATGTACCACCGCACACTCAAACGTAGAGTAATGGGAGAAGGCTATGGAAAAAAAGAGACAACCAAACAACAGCCAACTGTACAGATCTCTGTTCAGGTTGTCTTCTGCATCCCAATAATCTAGGTAAACATGACCCAATTACAAATAGGGGAGCTGACACTTAGGAAGGTCCCCAATCCTACCACATACTTCCAAATGGTTGAATGTCTTACTTGCTTGGAGTTATGCCACTGGCCTAGATGCATAAAGCAAGTTGCAGCACATTGAAAGCAACTGCATACTGTCCAAGTCCTATGCTTTTGTCTTACTCACAAAAAGCATTAAGTTCCTATATTTAATCATCCTTTTCTCCAAATTTGTTCTGAAAGATGTCAAAATTTATTTATATAAAGGAAATAGAAACATTTTTTTTTCTTTTGACATTTTGAAATTAAGGCTATAAGCTGAACTTCCAGGCGAATGGTTCCTCTAATACAAAGAAAAAAAAGAATACTGAAGTATTCATGAGGACTTATAATGACAATATCACTACAATAAAAAAAAATGTGCATTAGCTTTTAAGCCACAATATTTAATCTCTACACATCGATCACAAAATGTTAACAGTGCTTTATTTGGAAGAATCTCTTACTGGATGAGTCTGTGTTGTTTCCAAGGAAATAAACACAGGAATCCCCTTTTATGCAGAGTACTCAGCTCCTACTGCAGACAATAAGCATTGAAAGGACTCTGACAACTCGCAAATCTAGTCTAAAATATACAGTTTACTTAAGGATTTTTTTTTTTGCTTATTTAAGGAATCCGTTTTCTTTTTTTGCTCCCACTACATATAACTTCCTTTTTCTTCCTATGTACTTACCAGTCTATAGAAGAAAATAAAAAACACACAAGCAGAAAACCTACTGTATCTAAACATATGAAATTAAGCTTGAAGTTGGCAAATAAATGTTTATAAAATATTTAACCACATCTAAAACAACTGTGCTGGAATATTTTCAACGCCTCTATGCAGATATAAAAACTGAAGTCTTGGTACAAATGCCACATTCTTAACACCTCCTTTGAGGCAAAACGCTATTGCATTTTTTCTTGAAGATACAGAGACGGTAAGACAGTCATGATGCACCCCCCAGTTTCATTATCATACAAAATACTTTAGCAAGAACACAATGAAGGTGTGAAAAGGGAAAAAAATAGAAGCAAAAAAGGAATTTTAAATCGGATTTGTAAGTATTTCATATCATTTACTGGAGCAAGCATAACGGAAAAAAATATCACAAGAACGTTAACCATCTTTTCCTCTAAAGTGGTGTCTTATGGTCAAAGACACCACTAAGTATAGCTATTGCTCTCTAAAGGCAGTTTTTCTCCATGTGTTAAACAGTAAAAACGGATCATAACAAAGTTTATATATAAAACAATCCATCTAAAGTCAAGAAAAAAAGAAAGGCTCGGGTCTGAGCAATAGCGTAGAAGATTTTGACATTACAAGAAACAAACTGATAAATAAGACATTTAAGAAAAAAAATCAACAGATGACCCAAAAAAATTCAGGACTTTTTTATTTTTTAAGAGATTACTTCTTTTTCAACAACTAATATCCTATGCATTACAAAAGTTAGTAAAATTTTCCTGTTTAGAAATGAACATAAAAACATCTCTTCCATGTTCTCAGAGAGTTTCATTCTGCAGGCAGAGCCATTTAAGAGAACATTTCCACTTGGAAACATGTTGCCAAATTTGAAATATCTTACACTTCAGAGCTGATCTGAAAGAAAATCTGAAGACCATAAAGAAAATGAAAAACTTATCTGTCAGCGTCAAATTGTTAAATGTGAGTGGAGATGAGAATGGCATGAAAAAAATATAGACATAATAAATGCAATGAATTAAGAGATAAATGAAAATCAGCCCCCCACTGCCTGAGAGCTTACTAGAACAAAGTAATTTTTTGTATTTGGGGGGACACAGAAAGAGGTAAGAGAGTAGCTTGTTCTCACTTACTGTATCATCAGCTTTCAACAGTCTCATCTCTTTGAAGCACTGTCGCTATGTACATCACTTTTTTTTTTTTAGTTGTTTGTTTTTTGTTTTTGTTTTTACAAGTACTCTAAGCAAGTATACAATACTGACTAAAAATGTAGTTTCTTAAAGTGGATTAGTTAAAAAAAAAAAAAAAAAAAAAAAACAACACAACACCACCACTGACTTGTGAGAGTTTAAATTAAACAGAGTAGAACTGCCTTAGGACGACAAAGAACAAAGAACGAAATACTCAGGTAAGTACAATCCAACTACAAAAATTAATACAGGTCAAAGGATTCTGTTCTTGTTGTTCGTAAGACAAACATACAGGTTAAAACAATCACAGACTAGAACTTCCAATAAGATTAAAGAACATATACAAATTAAAGGCAAGAAAAGTATTTTTGATGATGATAGCTCACTTCAGATATTAAAAAATAACAGTAAATATATAATAGAAAATAAACCTCTTATGGGAGACAGATGAACTATGAAATAATCTTGTCCACCTACAAACGGTATTCTAACAGATTTATTTCTTAAAGACAGCCAAATGCAGTCATCCCTGAAATTCTCCCCACCTGTCTCTTAACAAACAGACTAGCGAAAGAGGCTACAGCTAAATGCCTTAGCTGTTGTAAAACCCAGAGATGCACAGTCTTTGCGACTGGCTGCTGACTTACAGAGCTCGACAGTCGCATTACTGAAACGGACTCATATTTGACCACTCCTTCCACCTAGGCTGACACACAGTTGCTGACAGCTACTGGACAAGGTTACAAAACCTCTTCCGTCCAACCTATAGCCAGAGATACCAACAGTACAAGATCGTAGGGCAGATTCCAAAAATCATACACCTAGCTCATTCTTACTCCCTCATCTTCCTCGCCTCACTTTTGTGTGATCATGCCGTTCTCCTTCCTCTCTTCCCAGGCTGACAGACATCTTCCTTCCGAGGTACAGAAAAAGGCAGACATCAAGTCTACCATATTGTATGCAAAAAATCTGGGGGGGAAAGACGCATCAGCTTGTCTTGACACCCCCAATCCTCACTCAGGAGTGGAAAGCCATTTATTGAATCTAATTCCTGTCATTTCCTACGGCTTAATCTTCTTTCCTTCAGAAACTTGACCTCCACAGAACAGGACATGGAACACGCTGTCTGTTTCACACAGCATTTAGTATATTATTAACACACTCTCTCCTATATGCTCCTTCCTCCAACAGAGGATTTTGGTCGTCTTTCTACTGTCTTTAGCCTGGCTCTGGGACACAAAGCGCGGGATCATGGAAAGCCCAATCGGAGAAGTATTCCTCACCAAATACATGAGGCATGACACAAAGAAATAAGAAAGCAAAGATACAGCATGTGACAGCAAAATGGAACGTGGTATTATAGATGATGACACAAAGAATATGACAGAAAGGTGAAAAAGGAACCAGATGGAGGACAGTACATAAACAGAAAGTTTGTAATTACTGTCAAAGAAATTTTAAGTAACATCTATAATGTTCATTTATACATCAGGATAAAACAGGTACGTATAGTATTATTCATTATGGCATGGCTCAAAGCTGCACCAGTGCTGTAACATACCAAGTAGTGAAAACAGTAATATCTAAAAAAAAATACAACAATGGAAATGTACTACATAACTATCAAAAACACCAATTTAATAGATAATGAATAAGAAATTTTGAATTAGAACTGTTTTCTCATTTTTCTGAATATATAATTTTGCTGTAAACATATGTTTACACAACTCTTTGTCCTTAAATATCCTACAAAAAGACTGAATAACATGAAACAAATGTATGAACTACATTTCTTTCTGTCTGGCACTTTTGCACCTCACATTACAAGCGTTAACACACTTTTAGCGCTTTTGGATCAAAATTCAGATTAAGAAAAAATATAAATATAATTAAAATTCTGCAAATACTCCTAATATTTATTCATTTTTTAAGATACAAAATTAAACATTCCTGAAGAGTCACATTAGTGAAGACATCTTAACGCCATGTTAGTAAGTTTAAAATCTAGATCTGCTAGGTGCAAAGGCGAAAGTGAGTAATTATTTTCTGATACTATTTAAACAGTAAGCACATTAAAAAAAACTAAACAAAAATATCTTGAAGCAAAAAAGGAAATGTTAACAATGAAGTATTACTAATACATATTTGAGATTTCCTTGTAAAATGTAGAGTTTGGGGTTTTTAAGCTGACAATGTTATTATATTTAATGCAACAATAGATCATATAAAATACAACCATGACTTTTAGGAAATTTTTGTGGCAAGAGAAAACAAAAACAAATAAGCACTTGATCTTTTACCTGTTGAAGAGAATTATAATTTTATCTACAAAGCCAGAAATTCAGGCCTTTTTTTTGTTATTGCTTTTCAAATAAGGCCATGAATTTTCAACTGAATTTACCTTGAATCACATAAAATCAGTAGTAATTTCCAAAACAAAGGTGGCGACCAGTGCAATTTGGGGAAAAAAAAAAAAAAAAAAAAAAAAAAAAAAAAAAAGATTTTGTAGCACCTATTTGTAAAGAATACATTTGGACATTGGGAGATTCCCTCCCAATTGTGTTTTTTTTTTTTTTTTCGTAACACTATTTTAGGCCAGTTAAACTCCACCTCAACTGGCTCTTCTGAATATTCAAGGAAACTTACCATTTAACAAGAGAAAAAAAATGTCCAGAACTGACCCTGGACAATTTTTAAAATCCACTCAACACACAGCTGAATAGTCTCAATAAAACAGGTTTAACAGCTTGAAAAATTCTGTTGGAAAACAGTTGGTGACTCTTTACATTTCTGACTATTTAGATCATAGTTAAGGTTATGCATGTATAGAAGACCATCTTCCAGAAGGTATTTTAAGGTATTTAAAACATTGTCAGGAAGTGACATTTGTCTTGGGGAAGCATAGCCTCACTGAAATCAATGACATAGTGTTTGCAAGGAAACATCTTAGCATGTTAGCCCAAATTTTACCTTAGGATGTTAAGAATATCTGGAACCACCTTTATCATGGTGGTCACAAAGCCAGACACAGTGGTATCAGGACTTGACGAGTCTCTACATGCCAACTGAAATGCATACGTTGCTTTTAAATTTATTCCTGTTTTGTCTATATCATGATTTTTCAGATGTACATTTTCCATGTCATGACAGTTCTGCTTTTTTTCAGAAGCAACCAGGATAAAAAAAATATATGTATCTACGAGAGTAGAAATCCCAGGTTTGAATGTGAGGAAGTCTCACATAACTAAGGAGAACAGTTTACAGTGTAACAACTCCCATCATCTAACTATGACTCCATCATTTGTAGCTTCCATTCACATGCGGAGAATGTTAAATTTTACTGAATGAGGAAAAAACTGCAAGAACGTAGTATGTATTAATTATATAGTTTCCTACTGACTGTCATTGTTTTACAGCATTATATTCTCTAACTATTTTTAAATTCATCCCATAATCGCTTATATCTTATAGATACCTATTCATCGTAAGTAATTCCCACACTATGCAGATCTCACTACACACCGGGAATCTTATAGCTTATTTTAATATCACTAATTTCTGTCTAGTCCACAATAAGTTACTTCATGTGTAGTAACAAACAGACAGCAAACAAAGTGCTTCCGGAGTTCCTCCTCTGCACTTCTGTTAAGAGGGGAAAAAAACAATACACAGGGGTATCATGCTTAATGTTATGCTATTAATTTAAGGAGTTATTCCAGTAAATATTGAAATGCAATAATCAAGCAACTTCAGTTCCCAAAGTCTGTTGATATTAAAAATGTCCCATATTAAAAAAAAAGAATCTTTGAAATAAAGATGGATTATTTATACATTAGTAATTTCCCATGTCTTCCCACAAGAACAAAAAACAGAAAGAAACTCAGTGAAACCAGTTTCCGTTTCAGTGTTGACTCATCTATTACAAATTCCTGAAAAAGGAAGATTTTTAAAAACTATCTCATTTAGATCTGTTTTTAATTATAACACAATTTCAAATAGTCTTGGGATTTACAAAAGCAAGTCTTTAAGGTTTTTAGATTGTTGGATAAATTTAACTTGATAGAACTCTTTGAATAATTCCTCCTGCAAAATGCATACAAGATACTGTTACAACATTTCATCATCTAAACAAGTAATGCAGAGCGACAGAGGTCTCTATAAACCCCAGTAAAGACACAGGGATATGCCTACATACATGTACTTAAGGACTGGTGCATCATGTTATTCTTAATGCTGGTAAATTTAGTAACGGAACAGTAGGCCTGCTCTTACCAAATCAATCTTAAAAGGTTAAGCAGATACTGCACCATGCCACCAGGAGTCCAACTTCACGACAAATTAGTGACAAGTGCAAGGTGCCCCCAAAAGGGATGGTGCTACTCTCCGCCCTGACGGCACCGTGTGCCTGCCCCTTTCTTGACGCAGCCCAGGCATGGCGCAGCTAAAGGCTGAATGACACCAGCTCCCTGCTCTGAGGGAAAGCTTGCCCCACCTCACCCCCCCAAAAACACTAACCTTGGATCAAATCAGCAAGCTGCTTCAATCCACTCTGAAGTAACATGACTGCTACATGGGACATGAAGGATGGGGTGGGAACCACTCAGGAGCAGGACCGTCTCTTCCAATGAACTTAAAATTAATTGGTCCCCAAACCAACTCTTTGGAGGTATCTCTTTTTCTTGCCCAACACACCATGGAAATTCTGCAGCCACAAGTTCTTAGGCAACAATAACTGCCATGTACAAAAAAATCCACAACTCATTCAAGATATTCCTGTACTGAATCCCAATAATATTATTAATTTTAGAGGCTGTCTTCCTTCAGAAGTTTTGGGGTTTTTTTAAGGTTTTGGCAGTGAAAATAAAAACTAAATCTGAAAATAATTTTTGAAGAGATTCATAAAGAAGGGAATCAGAATGTTTTGAAGGTGACAATTATTGCCAAAAAATAATTTAAAAAAATAATCATCATATTGCAAATAAAATAAAGTATTCCCCCAAACAAACACAGAACTAATACAAATAGTCCAATTAATTAGCAGAATTATTTGTTAAAGTAGATATGTAGGGAAAACTCCAAAAATAGGTAATATTATCTATACCCATATTTATTTACTATGTAACATTAAAATGTTACAACAATGTTCTGAAAGGAACAGAGTTATGGATAGTCACTTTGAGAAAAAAATACTTTGCAATCTAGCATTTTAACAAAAATAAATGAAAATCTATTCAAAAAGTATCTTATTTGGCAAAAAGGTTAGTTGGATTTAAATGATTTTCTACAGAATCCACAATTGAAACTATCACATGAACATAAGATGCAAATAGTGTAAAAACAAAACTGAAGTTATCTAATTTCATCATTCAAAAATACCCTAAATATTAGTGGTGAAAAAGCATACTAGATGTAGTACCTTTGGTTAGGAAAGCTGTTAGCAATCACAAACTATATTACATTTTTTAAAATAAGTAAAAGAGGCACTTCTTAGGTTGGAAAACCTAAATAAAGTCATCTTTCAAAATTAATAGATTTAAACTGATCTACCTTAAGTCTTTATAAACTCACAGACATTTTGCTTGGGATCGCAATTTTTCTAACTGCCATTGTCACTGCCTCCCCAAGTCCAATTTTAGAGAGAAGTACAGTTTTATCATCGAGCCTGAACTAATAGAACTTGATAAAGTTAACTGTCATGAGGCCTAAGTATGTCTACACTACAGACATATACAGCAGTGTTGGATGGGAGTATCAACACATGTGATCCATGACCAGTAAAGTTATTTTTTGCTGCTGCAGTTACATTTGCAAAAACCACTGCCTAGTAGTCATTTTTGCTGATGGTTTATTTTGGTGTAGTTGCATCCACATCAGGATCACTGCTAGCATCTTTAGCGCTGACTGGGCTCTTAAACCAGAGTACATGCCTTTACATGGGGAAGGTTTTGATAATGTAGCTATACAGGGCAATAGAGGTTGGGAGACTTCACCCAGTCAAGCAAAGGGTTATTCCTAGCACTAAACTCCCTGCATACAGATTATGATACTATTTCTGAGTGGTGCTTTATTCCACCAACTGAACCAAAACAGGCAGTACTAAGCATGCAGCTAACTCTAATGGAGCACTGTAGAGGTGCCCCAATTTGTCTGGCAGATTTTCAGAGTTGGAACTTTTATATTGTATCTTTCTTTAAAATATATATGTGTGTGTGTGTGTGTGTGTGTGTGTGTGTGTATACATATATATATATATATATAGAGAGAGAGAGAGAGAGAAAGAGAGAGGTGGTGGTGAAGTTCAAAAATAACTTATTATTTCTATGCACACAATAAGCTGAATGGAAACATTTTAGAATCCAGCTTTCTGTAAAACTGAAACCTACAGTAAGAGAAAAATGATCACAAAAAGCCTATGACACAGGATAATAAAATAAGAAATTCATGAACTCAAACATTTGCTACATTAACCTCTGCCATCGTATGTTTACATAAAAAAAAAATCAAGTAAACTGCATTTTTAAAATAAATTCTTAATACCATTTAAATAAATTCTTTCACTAGTACTGCATAAAGTTTTGGAAAACAAGCAGTTATTCCAAGATCTTTCTGCGATGCCCATAATCAGAATGTTCAAAACCGGGACTAATTTTATTCCACTGATACAGCACAAGCACTTCAGAGTACCCATGCAAAATCGCTGACAAGCCATTATCAACCTGATCAGGAAACACAGCGTTTGTATTTGATGGAATTAAAGCTACCCATCAATTTTGGTTTCCACATTCTGTATGTTTTAACATTTGCCATTGTATATTTATCTTTATACCTGCGTAAGTTTAACAAATTTGTCCCACATAATTAAAATACAGAAGAATAAATAATTATGACAGAAAATTTTGCTGCAATTTTCATCAGATCAGTAAGTGCAGCAGAAGATACAATGGTTGTTTATTTCTGGAGCAGGAAACAAGTTCTGAAAGCAGCACTATTAGTAAGCTGATGACAAAAGTTGCAAAGTATCTAAAACGATTATCTGAGGACCAGGACATGTTCTGCCAATTCCCATTTCAACTAGGAAATATTTAGTCTATTTTTGACTAATGTAACACACGAAGTCTAATGAACAGACATGGCTTAGGATTATCAGAAGATGATTAAGATGAAAAATTGAACAAATTAAATATAGTTCCGCTACACATTCTGTTTAATGAAATATACAACAGAAGACACCAAAAAGCAAACTGCACTGTGGTTTTAATACCATGTAGTACAGTATTTTAGTTGTTAGAAGCTGCAGATAAATGAGTCTGCTTATAATGCACAATAACATCTTTTTTTACTTCCATTAAGGTTCAACAATATTAATGAAAACGACAGATAGCTTCCCACCACAGAATGATGTTTAATGATAAACAAGAGGAACTAATACTTTACTGAGGAATCAAAGTGTCCCTTAAAATCAAGGCCCTGCTAAAAACACTTGGTCATTCACGCTGCTCCTCAATAGCTTTATGCCCTTCTGCGGCCCACTAAAGGTATGACTACCCGATCGGCAAGATCTAAGCCATTTAGCTTCTTTTTTCAGCAATAAACATCAGAAGACTCAATAGCCTGGTAGAGCTACTCCCTCTGCACACCGCAAGTTGACTGAACGTAAAGCTAACACGAGAAAAGCTCAACCCGCGACCTGTCAACCTTCACTCCTCTGGGGGAAGCCTTCCCCTTAATTTGCATCGACCTCCAGCTTCGTGAGGCTCTTCCTCCCCGCTCCCGCAGCGAGGCACGCTGCTCGCCGGCCTCTCGCCGCACTTTTCCTTGGCGAGAAACGCCGGCAAGTCTCCGGCTCCTTCCCTCACTCACCGCGGAGCCCAAGGGCCCACCCGGGGGGCCCAGCCACAGCAGCCCCGCGGAGGCGGGGGACGAGCTCAGGAGACGTGTCCTGGCCTCCCACGACGCTCACTACGCTGCGAGCCCGGCACGGTGCCTGTGGCCCGATTTAAAAAGTAATAATTAAAAAAAAAAAAAAATCAGAGCCGGGGAGATCACAGATAAACACATCATCACGAGGGGAGGATTTTCCCCCATTAATCCTTAGTCATAGCTGCTCCCATTTTTGAAGGCCCAATGATAAAAATAACGATGGGGATAAAGGCAGGACAGAAAAAGGAAAAAGGAAGAAAGAAGCCGAGGCAGGCCGGCGGCCGAGCCTACCTTCCTGCTCGCTCCTCCGAGAGACACCTTGGGCCTTGTTTTGAAATCCCCTTCGAAGCTGAACATGTTTACAGCTTATCCCATCGGGAGCGGCGGCGCGGCCCCCGAGCTGACACCGCCACGGGGGCGCCGCCCGCAGCGGCGAGCCG
>NW_028186646.1:4781644-4806238 GCF_003343005.1 Rhea americana
GGCGGCCCGGCTGCCCCCCACGGTCTTCGCTTCGCCGGTCGCCCCCTTCCCGACCGGCGGCTCCGGCTCAGCGTGGTGGGAGGGAGGAGGGAGGGAGCGGAGGAGGGGGGCTGGCGGGGCCGCTCCGCTTGCACTGGGGGAAGCAGCCGGCCGGCGAGAGAAGATGGCGGCCGCCCGCAGCCTCCCCGGCGCGCTGCGCCGCCGCGGCCCTCCCGCAGCCGCCGGGGCCGCGCACGGCCGCGCACGCGCACGGCGCACGCGCGCCGGCCCCTCGGCGGCGCCGCGCCTGTGAGGGCCGGGGAGCGGCCGCGAAACGGCGTGGGAGCCGCCGTGTGCGAGCGGGCTCCGTACGGGGCTGAGGCACCGAGGAGCGGGAAGGTGAAAAGCTGTCACGTAAAAGCAGCAGCGCTCAGCGGTGAAACTCAGCTCGCGGGTGCTCTGCTCCGTGCGCCTTTAGCCTGCGGCCCGTTGTGCGGCTCTGACTGCGGTGTGCCAGATACAGGGAGGGTGCTGAGGGAAGCGATAAAAAAGGCGGCTCATCGCTCTGCAACTGTGAGGGACTGAGTACATGTATAATGTTCAAATCTGGCTTTCATTTACTTCAGCAGAAATTTCACTGTGCCCTGGCTGGTGATTGCTCACCTCACTCTATCGCAGCAGATGAATAACAGCGGTCCGTGCTGGAAGGCAGTGCATGCTCTGTGGAGCCGGAGAAGACGACGCCATTTAACTGTTTGCAAGTTGAGTGTCAAATGGTACATTTGCTGAGGTTTCTTTGGATTTGGATGATCCAGAAAAGTCTAAAATTTCAGACATTTCATAAGGGAGGTTGTGCCTGGAAAGGTGAACATTAGCCTTGTATTTCCTGAGATGATGTAGGTTTAGTATGAGCAAGCCTGGCCTCCTATAAATACTGTTTACTGATGCAGTTGAGGGTTGAGGGTTGTGTAATACCTTGTTGAATGCCAGCTGACAGTTTCAACACCTTGCATTGCTGATGCGGTATCAGATCATTAGGGTGCAGCTTGGCTCCAGGAGAACGGGACAACTCTGAAGAGTTTTTCACAAAGTGTGACAGCATTCTTTTCACATGGACTTCCGCCTTGATAAACTAGGTAGATCATGTTCAGAAAACTAAAGGGCTAATCCAGATGGCCATAGAGGTTAATTCATTGATTTTCCTTAGCTCGGAAGCAAGCTGTTAGGTCACAGTTCTGTGTGAAACTTATTGGGAACGAAGCCAATTCAGGTGTTCCTTCCTCATGTAACAAGGAAAACGAATGTGAAACTGCACTAGGTGGTGGTTAGATGAAGCCGTTTTTGGACACCTTCATGAGGGGCCAGCTTCAGTGTCAGAAGGACATAAGATCTGCTGTTCTAGGCTGTTACCTACCTACTTAAAATGTAGTTTGGTGAGTTTTCATGGTCATTAGATGACATGAGCCCAAGTGATGAATGAGCCCGGACTGAGAAATCTTAATGATTTGTGTGTGCCCCTAGAGGCCACTCTAGGTGTAATTTTATTAAATGAAAATAACTTACATAACAGAACTGAGCGTTTGTGTCTTGAATACAGGGAATTTATAGAAACAGAAGAAATAATAAAATGTGGGTTTAGTTTCTTTTTAGTGCAAAAAAAATGTATCACAGTAGAGAAAATGTACAAAAGTCAGAAAAATCAGTGGTGGTTAGTCAAGAAGTCAGAACAGTGAAAAGTTCAGTATTTTCAGGAGTCAGCAAGAGCGGGGCTACTCTGTGGAGGAAGACGAGTGGGCATTGAGGGTGACTGCAGTGCTGGCAGTGCCTTCCCCAATCCAGGTGCAATCCCACATGGTCCAAACGCAATTAGGCAAGCCAGCCACTGGCAGCAGGGTATATCAATAGTCCCAGGCAAGGCAAAGGGATGAACTCGATCCAGTCAGTCAGGATCAGCAGAAGAAAAGACTGTGATGGAGGTCCAAGGTCTGTCCAGACCTGCTGAAGCAGATCAGCAGAGGATTGACTGAGTCGGGTCCCAGCTGGGGCTGGTCAGGGCATTTAAGGCTTATTAGTGCACTCAAGGCCCTGGAAAAAGTACCCAAGAATATAGGAACATTACCGTTTTCTGTATGCCTCTTTTAACACTCACAGCAGTTTGCTTCTTTTGCCTCACCAGCTGCAATAAAGTCAGCTCCATACAGAGTTTCCCATCTTTCTCATCTCTTTTCCTTTTGCACATTCCATGAGATTTTTTACTGTCTCCAAGTCACTGTTTTACATTGTTCCTTTTTTCCCCTTGCAGGCATAAGCATATGTAGTCATTGCTTCCAGGTGCAGCTGGACTGCAGAAGTCCAATTGTTTTTCAGACGACAATCTGTTAAAAAGATGTAACTGCTCAAAATTTTCTTCACTCTCTGCAACTTATATCAACCTTTTCTGCTTTTTATTTGAAATTAGATGTGTTGGGTCATTTCATCTGGATTGGAAAATCACCAATGATAAATGTTCCATTTCTAAGACAATTCATTTCTTTTATTTTCAGTACTTGTGGTAATAAAAAAAAGATGGTGAATATGAATGTTCTGGAGAATTAGAAATATAAAAATCCTAGAAAGACAGGTGTAGGAGTTACCATCCCCATGCTCTATGAAAAAGGATCAATTTCTGTAAGTACATATAAAGTATCTCTAAATATATATATTTCTAATTATATGCTGCTCTAAAGCAGCTTTCACACATCTGTGTCAAACATGGCTCAAGTAAACTACTGCAGTCCAGAAGTTTCATAGTGTGCCTAGCTGCTCACAACAGAAAGTTATGCATTTCCTCTTAATATACAGCTTAAATTTCTGTAACTACCTGCTAAATGATTATTTCTGTACTGCCCACAGTGAACACACAGAACAACAGATCATTTTGCTTTTCAAGTCAGCCTTTATGAAGAGTATTATTCTCTTGGTCTTTTTTATGTTAGACGACAAAAATTGCAGCTTTCATTTTTTTATCATCTGTCCATATTTCAAAATACCAGTCAGTTTTGTTTCCCTCCTTATGACTCCATCCAGGCTGACTACATAATTCTTTGAGAGAGGTGACCAAACAACATTCCCACTCTGGCATTCAAAAACATTTCAAATCGTTTTTGTGCTATTTTCCTCTTGTTTTGTTTTTTGCCAAAATTAGTAGTAAATGCAGCATATGTAAAACAAGCGTATTTTCGACAAGACAACCAAATAAATTCTGCACTTGGCAAAAATATTACTTTGTATCTTACAACTGTGTTGGAGCTAGAAAGTCAAAGTTAATATTATATGATGAAAGTGAATCATTTTTGTTTGCTTTCATTATTAACTTGAAGCAAAGTGTAAATTAATAGTGACAAGGACATTCATTACCTTTGTTTTTATAGAGGTATATAACAATACAGATAAAGACATTGCTTACTACATACAGTCCAGGTAACTATTCCTTTAGTTAAGGCTACCCAGAACTCTTTCATTAGAAGATCACTGTCCCAAAGGCAGGAGAATACGTGTTTGCCTACAGTGACATGTTTAACCATTTGGATTGAAATTTTCCACTTCAATACTCTGCCTCAATCTGATTCTAGAAAGTATCATTTAAAATAAGGGAGCTATATTAAACTATAAAAAAATCTTCTTTGGAATATAGTAAAAATAAATAATATGTGTCTTTGTGTGGGGTTTAGCTTGCTTCCAGAGTCATTTTTGCTAGTTTTGTACCCCGGACTGGCTAACTGTGGGACTTGATGAGTTCCAGTAAGAGGTGGTGATTGATGGTGCAGATTGATTATGTCTGGACTACAAAGCCATTTCCTTCACTTGCTCACTGAGCCTGCTACAGCGATGAATATGTGACTGCACCATGTCCTAGCATCCCTGCTCTAACTGAAGGTAGCTACTGCTCAGTAAGAAATAAACAGAATGGTATTTTCATAGCACCCATATCCTGTATGTCCCTGGATGGTGGGCATTCTCTGGAAAGAAATGTTTTGTGAATGAGCAATTAAAATCTCAGTCATAACATGTATGCATAGTAACCTGTTCCAACATGCCTTACATCTTCTCTGAAATGTTACGTAAGTGTGATAGTCTGCCTTGCTCTTTGCTTTAAAGGGCAGAACAGAGTCTCCTCATCAGAGGGGACAGCACCTGAGCAAAAATAAGGTTAAGTTCTAGCATGGGCGTAGAGAGGGAGTAAGGTTTCAGGGCCTATCCAAATGCTTTTCTTTTCCTGTAAATACATCCTGTGAAAATGAAGAAAACAAACACACAAAGCAATCACATTTGTAGAAAATGTGGGCAAAGTGTGATGCACTCCACATTAGAAAGATTATCTATAGACATTCTCACGGAGCTATCTCCTGGTACCAAAGGATAGGAGAAATTCTGTGGTTCGTATGTGACTAGTGCAAGATCATACATGCCTGTACCCCAGGTCTTCTTTTCCCTTTCTCACTATGAATGACTTGGAGCAAAGCTATATTCTAAATGTAGTTTGTTGACACCATGATACTGAGAAGAAAACCTGGGATGAATGTGTGATGGGGAGCAATAATCAAAAAAAAGAAAAGAAGAGAGAGAATTCCTTCCTGACAGTGATGAGGATCTTTAGTTTAGGGTGTGCTGGCTGCTAAGATAACTGAGATAACTTATTAACTTTTATATTTATGAAGCTGCTTGTGATTTACTGCTACTTTAAACTTGAGGCACCTTCTGCCTCTGTCAGTGACAAATTTAGTAGTTTTCATAAACTCTGTTTGTACATATTAAAAATATTAGAAAGAAGACAAATATTGCACATATTGTTTATACTCTTTGAATGAGCACCAACACCTACAGTATTTTTATTGTCAAACTAATCCCCAAACAATTTAATTTCTGATAAATGATCTTTCTGGCCCCATTCTGTCCATTTATTCCCATGGATATCTTCCCTATTTAGAAAGGGTAACCAATCAAGAGTATATTTGGCAATTGCTCAGTACTTTAGAATATGGTGGCCAAATTGTCACCATCTTACCATTAATTTCCATTCCCTGTGCAATTATAATAAAATGTTCTAAACTTTTATGCTGACTTGCTGAACTCAGATGCAAGCCTAAAACGCACTGACAATGCCTTATTATGTGCTGCATTTCTTTCCAAGAGGTAGAAAAATTTTTTACAAAAGCACATAATAAATGAACAGAAAATAAGTTAAAAATATTTCAATTTACAAGTGATGAGGCTTGAGAGTATTGCTGTGATATGCCAGTATCTGATTTCTAGTAATACTTTATTGAGGTTTGCTACTCATATGGACTGATGGTGGGAGGTCATTTATTTTTTTTAATTTATTTACTCTGAGTAAAACTGAAAATTAAATCTATTCTATAAAAGAAGATACTGGCAAGACTGTAATGTGAAAAGCATATGAATGCCAACACACACTGCCAAGGAATGAAGACATTTTATTTAAAATTACACTGGCAAGAGACCATCAAATTATCCTTAACATTTTCATTAAATTGAGATACAGATATAGTTAGGGTAGTAAATCTTTTCAATACAAGGAGTTTATTCCTGAGCCAAGGCCAGATTCAGCAGTAATTGGAGGAACCATGAAGACCTAAAGCCTCATCTGTATTACCAAAACAACTGTTCAAGGCTTTAGCCCAGTTTTGAAAAATGGACAGGATCCATCCTGTACTACCGGCTAATCAGATCTGTGAACTACAGTGATGCATTGGGATACTAATCTGGGGTGATCATTTCATGTTTTGTTGGCTTGGTTCAAAGAGATTTGAGGGTTTCCATTAGAAATGTCTCAGTATCGCTACCTATCTTCCATCCGTGCTCCCAAGCCTTTGAAACAATCAGACAAGTCGCAATATTCACACCTTATTACGCTAGAGGAGTGGAGCTTTATATTCAAGGAGCTTTATATTCATAGTTGTTATGATGAAAAATCATTACCCTGTAGTTTGACCTCGTTTATAAGATAAATAGTAAAACTTCCTGCAGAGATTCCTATGCTTGATTCATAAGTTCTGACTGAACAAGATCATTTCTTTTAGGCGCTTAGTTTTCTGAAGGGTGTGTGGGTAAGGATTCATTAGAATTTTACAGCTATAATTGAGAGACTTTATTATGTTACTTGGCAAGTGTTAGTCTGTCATAAATAGTTTGTATTGTGTATTTAAAAATTGTGAACACATTTACTTCCAATACTAGTCCTGCAAATGTTTTCAGCTAAGTAATAAAACAACAAATAGGCTACTCTTTTCCAAGTCTGCCTAAAGACTTAAATATCAATTTATTTTAGTAGGAATTGAATGTCTAGGATCCTTAGGTATCTTTTAAAGCCCAATCAAAAAGAATAATTGCCATCAAATGAGCACAAATAGAACTTCATATTTACCTTTGTTATCTTTGGCTCACGTTTACTATACCTTGAACCTTTCACATTGTACAAGCATTATAGAGTTTGCCATTCCAAGCACACTCCAATTTGCTGGTCTTATGCTGACAGAAACATATGTACTATGGGCCAATGCATATCTAGCGGTTGTTAAAACAAGTTCCACTTCATTTCTTATTTAAATTGGTTGGAATATTCTTACCTTCCCTTGGTGCCCATGTAAACAAAAGCCTTATCGAAATTAAATATTTCATGTGGTTTGATTATTTCTTCGGTTTAGGTTGCCTAAACTTCTAGAGAGACAATCATCAACACACACACACACACACACACACACACACACACACACACACACGTGCGTGTGTATGTATTTTTTTCAAGTGTTCTTGCAAAGGTTCTTGGAAGAAGAATTTAAAGAGGTCCTTCCTAACAAATTACTCATAATATAAGTTTTGGAAGATCTTGAATGCCTGAATAAGATCCCAGTACATCCTAACTTACGTTCATTATGCATGAACACTCAGAAGGATTGTTTTTCAGGGCTTTGGCACTTCCAACAGTGAAAAGAAAATAATGAAAACACAGGCTAACATCATGCCCTTTTGGAAGGTAAGTTTTCATTGATCATCCCTTATGAGATTGAAGTGACCTTCAAAACTCCTGAAAAAAAACCAGTAGAAATTGAAGACAGCTGATCTGAGAGTTGGTGGTGTGCCCTGGCGACGAAGAAAGCCAGCCACGTACAGAGTTGCAAGAGCTAGAGTGTAGTCACCAGGCTGAGGGCAGTAGCTCTCCCCCTTTGGCACTTGAGAGACAGCATCTGGAGAGCTGTGTGTTAAATTAGGCTCCTCAGTGCAAGAAAGATTAAAATACTGAAGCAAATCCACTGGAGAGCCAATGAGATGATAAGGGGCTGGAGCACGTGATGTATGAGGAGATGCTAAAAGAATTGGGTTTGTTCAGCCTTGAGAAGTTCAGCTAAAGAGAAGATCTTTTTGCTATCTATAGCTACCTAGTGTGCAGAGTGTGTAGAAGATGGAGCCAGCTGCCTCTTGGAGGTGCACAGTGAGAAGGCAAGAGGCAACAGACACAAGTGGCAAAAAGGGAAATTCCAACCAGATATTAGAAAGAAAATTTTCATAGTTGAGGTGGTCAAACACTGAGAGAGGACTCAGAGACCTTGCAAAATCTCCATCTCTACAGATATTCAAACCCTGACTGCACAAATTTCTGAGAAACCTGCTCTAGTTGACCCTACTTTCAGCAGCAGGGTTGGACTGGGTGAGGCTCCACAAGTCCCCTCCAAGCTCAACTACTTCCTGATGAAGACTCTGTGATTCTCCTCATCTAACTCTAGATGCCTACTGTAGAGTCATTAATATCTGAGCTAATTGCCATGGTTTCCCTTTGACATCGATGTTGTGATTCCTTTGACATTCGCTTTGAGATGAGCTGTATCAGTCTCTGGCCAGTACCACTGCTCTATTGGAGAGACCTCTTTTTATGTCAAAGGAGACTCTATTCTAACTAGCTACAACTTAGTCCTATCAATCCCCGCTCTTTGCCTCACCTGCCTGTTTATAAAGCAGAGATGCTGCTACCTCACAAGCACATTGATCATTATTTTTTCAGGGTAACACATTCATTAATATTTGTGTCTCACTGTGATGATGGCTGCTATCTGGGGAAAGAGAGTAAAGAAGTAAAGCTTTCCAGATGATAACAGCACTGTGGATGTCTCCTCCCCTAAGAAATGCCAACAATATATATATATATATATATATATATATATTTTAAAAAAAAAAAAAAGCCTTTTATCTTCAAATGTATTTCAGAGCCAATTCAGAGTGAGAAGAGCTTCTTAACATATGAACTTTTAGATGGCTGGGTTGAAGAAAATATGGAGCTTTCCTTTAAACAGTTAGGGCCCATTTTGCTAATCAATTTTTGTCAGGCACCTAGAAACATTTTTCATGATCAGATTCCAGATCGTCTTGAACAATATGAACTAATGACCTGTTATCAGTCCAGTCTTGGGCACCTTGATACATTCCTGCTCAAATTAAATAAATCACAATCTTTAATTAACAAAGACTGGCATGATTGCAAAAGCAATTAATTAGTTTGTACTCTGAGGGATCACAAACGTACAGTAGTTAGAATTAATGGATTTAATTTTAAATGCTGGGGCTCCTGCCTGAAAGTGCCTGAGAAGTCCATCCTAGCATTCTTATTACTCTTTAATTATAATTGATGTACCTGGGAAAGATGTCAGCAGTGTACATTTTAATACAGGTGCTAATCTCCCTTAAGAGCTAGTCCTTGCTTGAAACAGTCAGTGACAGGCAACAAGATTTTGATGAAATCCAAATTTATTAGAGTTTTTAAAAGTCATTAATTGTTTGGCACTGTAGAGATGTAATCTTGTACTGTTTTTTAATGGACAGCTTTATATATTTAAGTTTGAGAAATGAGATTTATTTTTAGTTTTAAATACTCCCCTCCTTCTTGGGCCCCTCCTGCCATTTCTGTTCCTTGCAGATTTCTCTCTTTTTTTCCTCCTTTGGCTTAATTCTTATCTTTCAAGCAGATATTTCCAGCTATCTTTCATGCTCCTTTTCAGCCTCAGAAAAGGTCTTTACAGCTCCACTATCAGTATTCTTGTGTGAAGCAGCTCCCAAGAAGTTCAACCACAGATGAACAGTTAGTTAAGTGTGAAAAATAAAGTCATCTAACATCAGCTAAAAATAAATTCGACTGCTATTAAATGGCATCAACTCCACTGGCACTGTTTGAGGTTTTGAGCTTGTCTGTGTACTCACTGCGTACTTGCCCATGCAATCTGGAGATCAAGGCTGGCTGCTCCTGCGAGAGGGCACGAGGCAAAAAAGGTGGCAGCAAGGAGGAAGGGATTGGACAGTCCTAAAAGCAGACAGCATTGCCCCAGCCTTTCTGCCTCCGGAGAAGGAGAGGAGAGGGCAGCTCTCCCGGGATTTGCATCCCTCTTGCCCTCCCTGCTTTGTCTCTTCCAGCTTCTCGGAGGTGGCCGTGGCATGTTCCCAGCCCTCATCCTGAAAGCAGTCCTGCCCACAATGCCCAGATCAGCAGATTTCCCAGCAAGGCATTCTGCACTCTTCTTGCAGGATGAGTTCAAAGGAAATATTTGCACTATAGCTGACTCATAATTGCAGTTCAAACCTTCCGACAGCTAGAGCTTCTCTTAATGCCACAACTTCTTGAGTTATTAGACTGTGTGAAAGCTCCAACCGTCAGTTAAAGAGGAAAATTAATTTTCTAGTTACAGAGACTAGAAATGGGAAGTAGGTGAGTCCTGAACGCTCATAAAAAACAAAAGGCAATTAAAAAGAATCCTATACGGATTTCGTCATTGACTTTATGAAAGGTTTGTCATTGACTTCAATGCAGATAGAATTTTCTTTATTCCTTTAAAAAATTATAATTTTTAAAGATGTATTGTGATTATCAAGGCCAGATACGTCGTTTTTGAATATTAAAGTTGGCAATATCATATTTTATGGAACTGTTTAATTCACGGATGTGACCATTTGGTAAATTTGGTATATTATGCATGTCTGGAGCACAAACCTATAATTTAAAAACTGAATAATGTAAACTGAATAATGTAAATATATAAACTGTGTTTCATATTAATTCTACACCAGCTTCCACCAGTTCCATTTTCCACACTTACCAATTAGTTCCTACAGCTATTGAAGTCAATAACAATAATAAATGGTACAGAAACAGGCCTTACACAAATAAAAATACTTTAAACTGAGAAATGGAAATTTGCCTTTAAGCTTTGCTTGCTTTGCACTATCTGGTGTCATAGTCTGAAACAAATAAATGTTTTGGCCCAATAAAAGCATTAGTCAGGTCTCTCATGTAATACAGAACACGGAATTTGATCCCGTCGCCTCTGCTGTGATCCATACGCTTTCAGTGTAGGGCTTGAAAAGGCATCCTGGAGCATTCACTCCAGTCCCCTGCTACCACAGGCTCCGTATAGACAATCCATTACACAGATTTGTGGAGCTCCGTACTAAGACCACTTGGCCTCTCTTAAACAGAAACTAATGGCTTTATCCTTCAGGAATTTGGCCGATCCCTTTTTAGGTCAATTTATACTTTTTGCCTCTGCAGCATCCTCCAAGAATGGAGTCCTGTTACTGCCTGCCATGTGAGTACTCTGTAGGTGAGAAAGTATTGCCTTCTGTTTGTTTTAAATTTGTTCCTTGGATAATTGATTGCTCTTCAGTGCTTGTGTTTTCCCTTTTTCCCTACTAATCTCATTAAAAGCTGTTGCAGAATCTGACTGATACAGAGATTAAAATCTTTCCTCTAGTTTCTAGCCTAACTTTGTTCATGGCCAGTTTCTGCTCGTTTGTTCTTGCAGCAGCATTGGCCACTGTCTTACCTGGTGTTTATCTCTGTGTTCACAGACAAAAATCTTATTTCTGCCTTGCTCTTCTGAGTCAGGTGCAGTTTCCAGAAGCCAGCTAGGTCCGTTTAGCAACCTCTTGCCATTGAAAGGAATGATCTCTGATTTTCTTCTCCTCCTCCTCTTTCATGCCCATGCATATGCTCCCTTTGCAAACGGTTCTGGCTCTGATCTGACTCTCAGTTTGGTTTATTATACAGGCAGAAAAATAACCAAGCAGAAAATATGATGTGTGCCAGTGCAGTGAGCAGTCAGGGAAGTTCAGCAGATGAAGTTAGACTGGCTCATGCCATCTCCAAGAACCACACTGACTGCGTCTTCTTGTAAAATAGGCTCCCCATTCCGTTCCTCATCCTAGAGGCCTTGTGCCTATTCTTTCAGTTCATTTTTTGTTAACACATCTGACCAGAATTGTACCCTGTATTACAGAGGAGGTCTCACCTTTCACAGTGACGCTTGCTTTTCACTCCTTGGAATAATTCTCCAAAGGCATTTACTTTGCATTTACTTTTCTCATCCTTGCATAACACTGTTGTCTCAAAATTATCGTGGGATGCACTAGTACATCCTGACTTTTCTCTTCCTCAGACACTTTCAGTTGATAAGTTCAATTTACAGCAGATTTTTCTCTTATTATGCCGCTAATCTAGGACACTGTTTTGAATTATGAAATTTTATCTCACTTTTGAGTGCCAGAACTTTAGGTTATTCTGTACAGTCTCTCTGAAGGATGTTCGGATTCATTTCAACATTGACAGTGCCTCTCAACTTTTTACCATTGGCAAATTCCTTGTGTTTGTGTCAAAGTCACTAATAGAAATATTATACAAGACAGGCTTGAGACTGGCCAGGCTCTGGAGAATATCTCTGGTGACCTTCCTGCTTACACATTTTCTGTTTGACTGCAGGATCTCTCTGTTACGCTAACTGGGATGACAGTCATTTTAAGAAAAATGCAGTGTTGCAAAGCAGCCAGATTACACCACACAGCTTGACCTTGATTTTTTCCTCACTTTCCAAAGTAGCTTAAAGCCAAAAGGGAAGTAAAAAGATATACAGGCTAAAGCTTAAAAATTACTATGATCCTGTTGTTATTTTCATTTATTCATATTAAGCTTTTTAATGGGATTTGTTTCTATGGTAGACACTCTTTAGAAGGCTTCCTGAAAATAGTATATTTTAAAACTGACTTTAAGTAAAGACAAGATCATGAATTTGGTTCAGAAAGAGACTGACTCATGCATCTGATCTCCTTATTGCTTACAACTACTGTTAATAATTTTCCAGAAATTATACTAGAAGATTTTAGGAAATTTTTTTTATTGTGCAGCTACCTAAATCCCTTGCCTCCAGTTTAATTATTTTTAAATTACATGAAGTGGCATGTTTAATGTGGTTAGGAGTCACCAAGTAGTACACCACAAATAATCTCTGGACATCTGTTTATCTGACTATGGAGGTAGAACCACTACATCATGAATAATTGCTTGTTGTTAGTTGTGGTGAAGTTATTTTTAGAATGAGTATTAAGAAAGTTCGGTTTTTCTTCCTCACTCTGTTTTGAACTGACGTATTTCTTTGCTAAAGCACCTGTGCTTAGGAGCCACACCAGCAAATAAGTCATTGCGTGATGCAAAAAAATATACAGTCTATGCGATGTATTTGTTGGGCCTATGTTGTCCATGACCTCTCTGCTAACGCAGTCTGAAAGAGAACCAGGTTATATAGATACATTTAACTTCTGAACTCAGGAAACTTTATTTACTTTGTTTAGATTGTTATTGCTAGAATTACAGTTTTACGGGGCAGTGTCATATGGTATTTTATATGCTAGCTATATGTCATTGTTGATCATTAATTTACTAAGATGTTAAAATGGAAAATATCTTGGGAAATAGTTTCTCAAAACATGATATCTTTTGTACCTTATATTTTGGTTTAAGTCTGTACCCCAAATCCAATAGCAAGGCCTGATGGAAAGTAACATTTTCTGTAACGTAACCCTGAGATCTAGAAAAAAATTATAGCACAGTGAATACAGTGAAAGTGTAATTATATTCAAAGAGCAGTTATTGCTGTACTTGCATTAACCTTGCAAGTCTTATGCCTAAAATGTCTATATAATGTATTTAACCTTGCATTTGATAATGAAATATGACGAACAGATCACTATAGCAAAGTGCGGAAGACATCGAGGCAGCCCTCGCCACCAGGCATTCCTGGAGCGCTCAGCAGCAAATGGTGCAACAGGAAAAAGGGAAACATGGCTGCAAAAACATGCAGTGCAACAGATAAGACTAAAGACAGACTAAATATACTGCCCAAGGTCACACAGGAAAGCACTGGGAGAGATCAACAGAGTTCAACATGGGTCTTTTTCATCCTCTTTCCAATGAACGGGTTAGTTTGCAAATGTTTCCATTAACCTATATGGCAGAAAAAATGCTATCAGTAGTTTTGCAATAGTTCTTTTCTTTTGTTCCTGTTCAAACATGCCAAAGGGACTGAATGTCACATTGGTTCTATTTGTCAACATTTTGCTTTTCACTGTTAATCCTTGATCCTTCATAAATGCTCAGATTATCGATGCTCAGGCAACCAAGTGACAAATAACTTTAGAATTAAAAGATAATAGGCGTATGGCTAGCATTTAGTGCAAAGATAGCTGATGTCATCACTGAAGTGTAATTTCTAGCCTTAGGCCAACGTACATACAAAAACCTTTAATCTGATTGAGAGAGTGCTTTTAACTCAAGTTGGATAAGCCACCCAGGGTTGAGATGCTGAATTAGCCTGGTCTACTTACAAAACCACTAGGTAATGTGAATCCAGACGAGCTCTGGTCATCCAGGGCCTTCTCACACTTTTCTCCGTGAGCCCAGAAAGAAATGACATGTTTTCCCTTGATTCCCTTGGAATTAAGTTGTTGAGCAGGTCAGCTTCCACCAGTGCCACAAATTACAAAATTTGACCTTGGAAGGCTTGCTCAGAAAAAATGAAAGAATGCAGAACAACACGGGCACAATTTGAAAGTTAGTTTGCAGTGTAATTCAATTCAAGTGAAGCTAACTCAAGAAAAGAAACCTAAAGGAAGATTAACTCTGTAGTGGTGACACTAGTAAGGCTAGATTAATTCATAGGAGTCATGCCCACTGACCCCTCCTAGTATGAGACCATTATTGGCAAAGCAGACATTTTCCAACACCCAAAAAAGCACAAAGTTCACATTTTATATTTGGACGTTGAGACTGCATGAGCCCATCTAGCTATTCAAATGTTCAGTCATCCCCTTTTATGATTAGAGCCTGCTTGGGCTGAAAAAAAATCCAAGACTGCTCTTGTTATTTATCCCATGCATTCAGCTTCCATGACAATGAAGCAAACACAGTTTTTGGAGGCACTGTTTAATATGAAGCCATCAAAATGGCTCTCCACTGAAGGTTTCATTGAGTTATCCTCCTGAAGCAAGACTTTAGATATTTTTGTACTACAGAAATTTTGACTACGGGAGGTTTTTAAAAAATTCAAATGCATTTTTTGCTTATTTGTTCATAAGATGTAAGAAATTCAACATGGTTCTTTTAGGGGGATTATTTTTTTGTATTCTTTATGCTTGATAAAATGAAGTTATGGTCCTGTTTGCCCTGTACTCAGACCTTCATATGAAGAGCAGTGTAAAGGTAAAGGATACAACATTTCAGTGATTTAATATTTGAAATCTGGTTACTGGACCGTAGCAAAACAATGGTGGAAGGTGCATTGTATGGCTCTGCTGAGGTAGCATTTCTTATTCCTCGAATTTGCTATTCCTAAGGACTTCCTACAAGTTGTATTTAGTTTTCTTTCTTTCTTGTCTGTAGCAGTAGCAATATGCTATTTTTAAATATTGTGACTTTTAAAAAAAGTATCAATTTGGAAAAAAACAAAAGCTGGTTCAGTGATACCTTTTGTGCTTTGCCTCTGCAACCCTCAAATCATCATCTGAACAGTATCACTTGATGTTCCACTGCTGCTTATTCTAGAAGAAACACTGGCTAATGTGGCAAATAAATCTGATCACAAATGGACTTAAAATTCAGATGACTAATGGATTTGATGACAAATACTGAAGAGGAAACCCAGCATTTAGAGTTACACTGACATTTGCATTTAGAGCAGGAATTAATTTTTTTTTCTAATAAGTAAATAATAGGATGTGTCTATTCTAAATCCTTACTTGCAGGAAACAGAATGCATTAGCTAAAAATGTTAGATAAGGTCATTACATTGTGTTCTAACAATTTTTAAAATAGTTTCTTTGGAAAATGTTATTGGCAATTCAAATTCTCCCTTGGATCTGTCTAGTAAAATATCTTCTAAAGTCTGTAGGTTGAAAAATGACCCATTTGTAGATTATTGTAAAATCTAGGATCTGGACTATTTTAAGGTTTATCGATGTGTAAATGTTGGGTTTATTAAGAGTCACCTCAATTTCTGTTTATGTTACTGAGTTAGTCGTATAATACTCTTCCCCAAAGATATCTGATGCAAATTACTTTTCAGAGTAATTTGTCACAGTCTTTTTCATGGCAAATATCATATAATTGATTTGGTGTTAATTACTTACGAAAAGGACTAAGCTGTACTGCATTGTATTGCACCAGGACAAGTCACACAGAGAACAGCAGAGATAACATTTTATCAGTGGAGTAACTTCAGCTTGGCCAGCTGAGTGACCGAGCATTGCACAGACTGAATTATAAACTTCTCTCCTGCAGGATGAGAGCCTCTTGGCTGAAGAAGTCCCTTGCAAGGTCCCATTGCTGCAGTCCGAGCCCAGAATTTCTCCTTTTCTCTCCTACTGCTCTTACTACTTCTCTCCAGTTTTCATCATGTAAACTTGGGCTCCCTCCTTCCAGATGCTGAGCACTCTAATCCTCAGCCCAGCAAGCAAGTCGAGTACGGACTTAGCAATGTAAAAATGGTAATTTACTTAAAGCCCAGCTCCTGAAGCTGGGGACTCTGTGGGAATCTCAGCTTTCAAAGTCATAGCTCCCAGGGCTGTACAGAAAACCTTGCAATGCAGATCAACCAAGGGTGTTTGTAAGTTAGCAATCAGAAGCACTCAACTATTTATTGGCTTCGGTATCATTTTTGAGCCATATAAGATCTTGCAAGAAGTCTTTCAGGATCAGCGTTTTTGGTGTCTCAGTTCCTGCAGGAGGAGGGTTCTCGCACGGCCTTAACCCCCGTCACTGCTGCTCTGACACGCCAGCCCGGCAGAGTAGCTCTCGGCTGTGGTGAAGATGGTCAGCCCTAGGTTTCAAGGCCAGAGAATTGTAAGAAATGAATTGCACCCCACGTAACAAAAGCCGAGGAAATCCACCAAACAAGGAACTCCAGCAAAGCAGAGATGACTTGGAAATTTTTTCTTTTAAACTGGTGTTGCTATCCTTTCTCATGACATTCAAGGAAGGCCTAAAATCTATTGTATTTAGGCTTTATTTTATTCTTTTGGGCTTCAGGAGAAAATATTTCAGGGCTTGCTTTTTTTTAAAAGACAGCCAGACAGGTCCTACCTGGGCCAGAAATACATCATGCCTCACAGCTCTTAAATCAGGACATCACAAGAGCCAAGAGACTGACAGCTCTGAATTGAGATTATCAGTCAGACTTCTGAGGGGGTTGGTTTTAACAGCTGTTTCACTTCAGTTACTGACATTTGGGATAGAAGTTGTTAGCTCTTTCGTTTGGAGACAAAGTTACCCCGTCCCTATAGCTGTGATCGGAGAAATTTTAGTACACATCTTCCAAGCTATTCAGCCCCTCCTAGGAAAAACAGAAATGAACAAAATCCAAAATCTCAGCTAAGTTTAAGGCAACAATGAAGTAGAACAGGCCTTTTATTTTATTTACTTCTATTTAGGAAACAAGACAAACTTTTTTGTGTTTTCTTTAAAAAGGCATATAATAAAAGACGCAATTACCGTTCCTTAAGTGTCTTTTTCATGTTGCCTTGAAAGCATGAGATGGAGTAATTGGGTGTTCTGAAAGCAGAGAGGAGCCCTAAAGGAATTACAGAGGTCAATTTAACAGCCAAATCAGTAATGATTAATGCTCCTTACTTTTATACTTTCTAATCCTCAAAGAGAAAACTTCAAATGAACCAAATGTCTGATGAAAGATGACCATCAGCTGGAGCTTCCTCCTCCTCACCTACAAGATTGTATATGGAGAAGATTAAATTGGCTGGCTTCACAGCCCTGTTTCCTCTTAGGCTCATTGCTCCAGTCACTCAGTCACTGCCTACCATTTGCTAATGTTATAACTAGGAAATTCCCCACAAAAGCAAAGACTACACATGAAAATCCCACAAAACCCTTTCTCCAGAAAAATCTTACTAGATCATATTATTAAAATCCTGTTCAGATTTTTTTAATGTATTCTTCGCTGATTCAAAAACATAGAGAAACAGCACTGCAGGACCAGTGTTCATCCATAGCCTTCTGCCACCTTAGTGCCGACCTACTGCAGCAAACCTGTGTGGTGACCTTCTCATTGGTACCAGCACCCACAACAAATACCTGCAAAGAAGGGGCCTTCCAGCACCTCGGATGTCCCTGGAGATGAGAAGCCCTATGCCCTCAGAGAGCTGCCCGTTTCTGTCCCTCCCCATCACTTGTGCTCTCACTCTCCCAAACAGCAACAAATATCTCTTAAAAGACATAAGGTTAAATCAGCACCCACAGGTATTTGCTTCGTATTTACTAGGAGAAACTTGGGCTAGGACCTTTGGTCTCCCCACTCCTTATTTCACTCTGCCTTGCCAGTAACTCTCTCTAAAGTCCTGCAGAGCTCAACTGCAGAGTATTATCCTTGGGATTGTGGAAATATGCAGGGAGAGAAATGGAATAATGTTGCTTATACTATCCTCTGATCCCTCTGATGGTTTTTTAAATATTTTGTGTTCTTTTAATCAATTCTGTGCTGCAACACAAGTTCTTAGCTTCAAATTTGCAAACTCTTAATTTCGAACAATAGGTCCACTTACAACATAATCCTGTCAAATGCTATAATTCTTACAAGATAAGGTTTACAATATCTAAAATCATGCTTACAGAATGACACAGTGGTCTGGATTTATTATTTCTCAAGTTTTTTTTCCAGGTCACATCTGGTAGAGTTTCAACATTTTTTTAAAATCTGAAAACTACATGTGGAATCAGAACAATAAAGTGGCAGCTACAAAACTTGGGTCGATAATGCATAAAACAGAGCAGAATCCAAGGATCCTAGATGGAAAGCATTTGTAACTTTGTTAGCTGAGTTTTTCTACTAACTTAGTTCCCAAAAATTCAAAAGTTGGGCCTCAGCTTAATCCAGCAGGATTTAGGTCTGTTATTATTTTTACTTCTTCTTTCTTTCTTTTTATTTATTTTTTTTTTAATGTTTTTACAGCATGAAGCTGCCATTCCAGTTTCTCGGGATTTGGATAACTCGCACAGGAAGAGAAAGTTGCATTTTGTCTGCTAGAAAACATTCCCAGTTCCCTTGACTTCAAAGAATGCAGGGCTGGATCCTGATCCTCTGCTTTGCCTCTTTGTCAGAAATCATCTCCCTTACTTCTGATAGGGTTAAAATATTCCCTGACTGAGTGTGTGTGTACATGAGGACAGTCCAAGTGGGTTGGGTTGTCCGGGCAGGCTGAGCTGTGTGCAGCCTAGTAAAGGTGTGAGGACAGAGGAAACCAAAACTGCCATCCTGGCCCTGGGACCTCCGGGCTGGTCTTCATTAGTCCCGTCTGCCTGTGGCCCCCAGGAGTTACGGCTCAGCCTAACGGGAGGATTTGGGCCAAGGAATGCATACAAGGGTCACGGTAAAGCTGACTTCCAGCTCCTTGCAATGCTGAATTGCTAGAAAATAGTTATAGAAACTACAAGATACAATTAAATCTGTCCTTAAAAGTCCCCTTTGTTTTGGCCTATTGTGTTGTTTTATTGTTTTCTTGTGCTGCCTAAATGCCCATGTTCTCCTTCACCGCTCAGACTTCCAAATGGTTTTGTCTTGGGCTTTTGTAACACTTAGCACAACGGGACTCAGCACAGACAATAAATAGTATTGCAGCAATAATTAGAATTAGAGGCCAGTGTCCAATATTGCCAGGGAAAAACATCAGGTTTCTCCATTCAGTGCATTCCTGAGAGAAAGCAAAGCAAGATCCTTTTCCTTTCTTGGCACTGAGTCACTGATGCGACTATCAATTAGAGATTTTAGGAGCAACAAAGATTATGATAGGAATGCAGTTTAATCAGTCATTTTACAACAGCTACAGTAGCAATTAGAAGTGTTTTAGTAGTTTTAGGTCAAGACTAAAAATTAAAGAATTTATTACTGCTGATTTAGAGATTAATATTGTGCCAATTAATCAATTACTCAATATAAAGAATTGACAATTCATTGACATTCTTCTTCCAGGCTGGCAAACTCTTGTTCAAGAGCTGAGGATTAAAAAAATATATACCTGGAATTGGAGAAACAGTTATTTTCAAAAGAAAGGAAGCTGGGAGTATATAGGCAAAATAAAAATAACATTGTGAATGCTGGCATTTTTCATCAATCTCCACAGCCACAAGGTTATTTCAGAATGAAAGGTCAGATACAGCATTTAACTATTACATACAAATACTCTGAAGAAATCATCCTGTAAAGACAATCTAGAAAGACAATTGTAAAGACAATCTAGAAACTGCTTAGTCTGAGTCCCCTTTCCACTGTTAAATTTGTTAATGAGTAGTCTTTGGGCATTCAGGGAGGATCGGATGAATGAAGAAAATAATATATCATTCACTCTTAACCTCCTCCTTGGTCTTAACCATATCTGCATTCCTCATCTCAAAATAATCCAACCTGCATGTTAAATCTAGGCTCCAAAAATAGCCGTTCCCACCTGATACTCTGTTTTCAGAATTGCCTGAAGAGCTGTTTCTGATTTGCACAAAAGCTGAGACAAGCTTTGGATGGGGCAGCTCCACACTGGTGTTTGTGCCAGTTCTAGGAGAAGTGGCACCAAGGAGGTTACACAGCTGTGAAATTTGTGTGAGACAGAAAGTGGTTCCTAAATCTCCAGCATGATTTCAGCCCAACCCGGGAGGGGGAGATGTCATCATTTTCAAGGCTCTGAGAGACCTCTGTGGGCTGATGGACTCAAATTTTGGTTTCTCTGCTCAGAAAATATTGGCTCACTAGATAAATCACCTAAATCAAAATGACATGGTTACCATGGTTATATAGTACTGTGCTCGTCAACCAGAAATACTCCATCTCTAAATAAGATACAATTTTATATGCGTATTTTTTTTTCAGGTATCTTAAAATATGAGACTGTTGTGCTAATTGGCATTTCGAAAGAGGAGAGGATGAGCATTTGTAGTCAGCCTTCTGACTAAAGTCCTGTGGGCAGTCATCTTCACCACACTTCCACCTTGGTATCTCCATGGTATCCTCTAGGCCTGGTGTTGATGCAACAGGGGCATCAACCCTATCTGTTCAGGGTTTCGGGCATATGGTCCTGCAGGATCCTGCTTGAGTAATTTATACCCCCTAAGGAGCTGAGACTAGTACCCATATCTGGTCTTGATGTGCCTGAAGAAAAAGATATATCCTTCTCGTAAGCAATAAGGAGAAGGAAAAAAGAAGAAAGTCAAAGCTGCAAATTCCTTTTGATGTGAGTATTAATACACATGCAGAAATGGGGTAAATGCAATGTACCAGAAATGCCTCGTTATTCGAATCAAATCTACCAGAAGGAAATGAAGGAGCAGAAGAGGGCGTTTGCATTTAAGTAACTTGTTAATGCCTGGAAACCAAAACAGCCACAGAACAGCAATAAAGTAGCTCTTCAAATGTTGCTGGAGGATGTCCATAAAGAGGATATAATGAAAAGGACTGCCCGAATGTGCAAGGATATATAGTTAATGTATTACTTCTTTTATTATTTTATCATCTTTCATTAATTGCTGGCATCTTTCCTACAGGCGTTGGTTCCATGAAAAGGGCTTTTAGTCAAATGTCCTAAATGAAACGACCACTTAGAACCCAAGAACAAGGTTGAAACAAGGTTCACCTGACTTCTCTAAATCAAGCTGCAAGGAGGAGAGGGGAAAATAACACATTGGTTTCATTTTGTGGCATCCTAGTGTTAGGATTGAATGAGCCTCCACTGAACAGTGACCCCAAGATTACAGCTACATCTATACCGTGAAGTAAAGACCAGGTTTGAGAACATTAAGAAGTATTTCTATCCACCTTTCTGACTGTTAGTTCACCTGGGCTTGGGCTTTAACTGTCTTTAATGAACTTAGAAAGAATCAAGCCTGGGATATATGCTGGCTGAGTAGGCTGTAATGTTTTTCACTCTACTTAGCGAAGTGACCGGGTCTACACTTATGCACCGAGCAAGCTTGAAGACCCCACCAGAGAATCCTGGGCTCAATTTTATGAAGCAACAAGAATGAGGCTTGGACAGTGTGAGCATTTCCTCTCTGCATTGACTATGGAAGGTCGAATGGCTTTTCCAGACACACTATGAGTGGTTTACCAGGATGGGAGAAGCAGGACAGCGGCAGTGTCCCCAAGTGCAGCCAGCTGTAATAGATAATGTGGATCTCCAGATGCAACAATGCTGAACAACAGGGCTACATTCATCAGGGTCGCTTTTCATCTCCTGGCTTGCTTACCTAAGCCAGAGGAAGTCTACTGTGTAGGTCAGCCCATAACAAGGCACACGGCCTAACTCCGAGGGATGAGAGAGAGGTTCAGGTAACATTTGGACTCAAATCCAAATATCTGGGGATACCTGCTTACCACATAGAAATGCAAAGAGATCTTACTTATCCAAAAGAAAGAAGAACATAAACTAAGCTGGCTAGAGAGGCTGTCACAAAGATGTTTACAAGCTCCATTGAAGTGGCTGGTTTATAAGCTCTAGGCAAGAAAGGCCAATTTCAGATCTGGGCGATCCTATGTACAGGAACCTCAGAAACATGGTCCCAGGAAGGGGATGTAGCCACTGCTCTGAGCTCTGATCCGGGTCAAATGAAGTCCACAGAAATGTTCCTACCAATTTCAGTGGGCTTTGAATCAAGTCATCTGTGCCGGAGGATCTGGATAGCTGACTATGTTACCTAGTGGGAACCTCCCGAATGTGTCCAGCTGGCCCAATAGTTCCCTGGCTGCCACTTTAGTTTATGTTAGATTTTGGGGGGAGGGGGGAATCTACACTTCCCTTTAGAAACAGCAGCTGCCAAAATCACACACTGTCCTACCACCATCAGCTTTGAAAGACTGGCTTGAGAGTGTTCCTGTCTCCTTTCCCATAGCTTTTGGATCCATAAATACATTTCCAAGCGCTATTGTTGCTCCTGTTGTCTTTTTAAGTTACTAGAGAACAGTAATGAACCCGACTGTATTAGAGATGAGGAAGTCATGTGCAGATGTCACCACTTTTGACTGACTGATTTTTATTAAAATTCAGTGAGAGTCAGATATGATATTTCCCAGCATTCAACATGGTTACTTCCTTAATCATGCTATATCAATTTTATGTTCCCATTGCAATAACTTGCCGTTTTTCTGTAACAGGAACTTGCATTTGTCTCTTTTCCAGCTACCAAACATTCAGCTTACATTAAAAATATAAAATGGAAAGGGTATTCTGAAATTTATGGAGAAAATGTCTAGAGAGAAACCCATTCATTCACACTGGAGAATGGCACCAATGAGACAACTCAGGCAATCAGAAGCAGCCTGAAATGAAGAAAGACTTTTTGTCAGAGCAGATTTTTCAGAAGTCCTTTACACCACAATGACTGATTTCAATGAAATTGCTCCCAGGTTACTTGACTGTAGTTGGGAGGAGAATGAATCTGTATGCCTTCACTATGCATTAATTTCTAGCACAGTAACTGAGTGTAAAGGGCCACTTCGTTCTAGGCAATGTGCACAGACCCCAAGGACAATCCCTGCCTCTTACACAGAGGGTGCTCTTCCTAGGTGGTACTGCTTTCACTAATCACACGGATCAAACTAAATTTAGTTAACTAGATTTAACTATACCTAGTTAAACTGACACGAGCAGAAGTTGAACAGAACTGTTAGTTTTGGCAAGTGTTAACAGCTACCATGTTTGATATGTTAGTAAGATCTGTGGTTTAAAAACACGAGATCAGTGCTTTTAAATCACCAAGTACAGCCTCTCTTCCACGCATGCCCATGTGGGCGCTTCCTGGCAGTGCCTTAAATATTGCCCAGCCCTGCACGTCCTTCCTTCTTGTTTGGTTGATGTTCTTGTAATGAGAACCTGTATCCCAAGGACCCCGACCCATGGATGAAGGAAACCATCATTGCCTGCAGCCTCAGACATTGCTCTTTCCCATTCAGCCCTGCCACAGAAAACACTCAGACTTTCTGATACCTTATTTCAGAAGTGATTGCTGCTAATAAGTAACTGCTAAGGCAAGTGCAAGGTCACCCAGGTAGCATTAGGACTGTCGGGCACTCTGAGTTCGTGGAATCCAATCCAAACCCAGGGAAACACAAGGCTACTTTGTTCATCAAAATAACTTCAAGCCATAGGTAAGGAAAATGAGGCACTGAGCAGCCATGAGATTTGCCTGTTACAGAACCAGTCACGGACAACCTTCCCCTTGCTAACAGAGAGAATTTCTGCACAAGGCAAATAAAAATTTGAAGGCAACTTCTAACTGAACTGATGAATTTAGCTCTGTTTTATTTTTTTGCAAGAGTCACAAATGACGTGGAAACCATAAGCAATCATTGAGTAGCTGGGTGAGCAGTTTCAATCCATGTTCACAAATTATTTTTCACTGAGTATTTGCTCTCTCTGACACGTGCCACATGGTGATCTTTCTGCTGATTGATTGGCAGGCTGAAAGCTTTGAATATGAGAAATACAATGATTTACAGCAAAGGCCGTTCGCAGCAAAGAAAATGAGGTTTCCCATTGGCAAAGATTCACCATCACGTGGTGGCTCAGAACAAGGGCACAAAACACAGCCCTTGCACAAACACAAACCTTGCACCGTCCTGGCCCTGAAAAACAAATTAAAAGAGACAAAGGTGCAGCTGAACCAAACTGCTTTCAGGAATCTGCAAGGCGGTTCCCAGGAACCAGGGTGTCCAACCAGCTTCAGGGCTTCAGTGCTACTGTGGGGTTTTGCTTTTTAATCGGGGGCAGTTGTGAAAGGAGTCTCTGTAGTTCACATAAGACTCAGAAGGCTGTGTGAGCTCCTAGGACGTGGTGTGCGAGGGAGCCTTTGGACTGCGTATATCTATGCTGCCTGTTGAGGACCACCCAAAGGCAGCCCTCCTGGCCAGACTCTCTCCATATAAGCAGAAAATCTTGAAGTACTGCTTGCATTAGGGCCCATTCAGGGCATGAGGGATCCTTCCTTCCCAAGGGATACTCGGTTGTGCAGCACCTCCCAACGGAAGCTCTCAGCCAAGTCCAAGTAAACTCTCTACGGGTGTCTTGCAGGTAGTCTGCGAGGGAGCCACACGGGTGGAAGATGCAAAGACGGCCAGAGCTAGGGACTGCGAAAGGACATGCAAGCCCCAGTGTGTTGAATTAATCCACCACCCTGGAAATAAAAATGTTTAGTTTGCAGGCATTTATCCGTAAGATAACCATGCAATCATGCTTTTTTTTTTTTTTTTTTTTTTTTTTTTTTTT
>NW_028186646.1:4806243-4815006 GCF_003343005.1 Rhea americana
TTTTTGGCCTCTCAGACACATTCTCAGTAACTTCCTCACTGCTGCTGCGTAGAGCCACTGGCAGGTTAATACTGCAGGATTCGTGGCCTTGCAAACTCTCAGCCAGCTCTGGATAAGCTGCTGAGGGCTTACCTGCAGATCAGAGAAGATAAAGGCTGTGGAGATGCTCTGCTCTGGGCCTGGGACAGGACCAGATACAGCTAAGCGTTCTCTGGACTCCGTTTTTCTAATCACGCCTGTTTTTCAGGCCTCCCCAGCATTGCTTTAGGTTATATCCGTGCTCCAAAACTATTTTCTGTTGAGGAAAACAGCTGATTTCTTTTCTTTGCCTTCTTATATGTTTGTTTGTTTGTTGGGGGGAGGAAGAGTTTGGGAAGTGTCTGTGAAAAAGTCTGTATTCAGAGAGGGATATTCTACACTTGTAAAGAATAAAAATTCTCTTTGAGGAATGAAAATCCCTTGAAGTTTGAGGAATGAAAATCCCTTGAAGTTGAAGGCATTCAAGAGACACAGACTCCTGCCCTGCCTCCACATCCACTGCAGCGCCATCCACTATTAATTAGTCAGAACTGCAGCTTTTCCATACCATCCTTTACACTTGATGAGTATAAAGCAGAGAGTTGTGAAAATCCGCCTCTAGAGATTTGATTTTGAAGCTCTTGCAAATTTTTCTTTTGTGCATACTTTCAATCACTGCCAACTATTTTCTTCTTCTTCCTTCAGCCCGGTTCAAGGGTTGGTAGCACATCAAACCTTCCTTAGCTTCTGCCTTCCAGAGGGGATGGCAGACAGTCACCATCTTGATCTCTTTGGTCCCAGACTGAGTTCGCTGATCCTTCTTCTGCCTCTGCTTTTCCTCATTAAGAGATGCTCCCCTTTGCTGCAGGTTTCTGCTGACTTTGTTGCTCTCATTTTCCAGAGTTTAATAGTTGTAGAGCTTGATGATTTTTCTCCCTTCTTGCCAAATCCAAAAGCATTTAAATGCTTGCTTTTCCTGTCACAATGAAAGAACCTAGCATGCTAAAAAGTGGATTTGGGAGTTCAAAACCCAAGCAAGATGAGATTGCCAATATTTTAAAGTCATTCATTTCCAAAACAGAGGGAAAAGCAATTCTGTCATGATCTATATTTTATTATCCATCTTGTATTTGTATGCCAGGAGGACAGAAGGGACGTTTTCTCTCTCTTGGATTGGCCAGGCTAATTCATAGCACTTTTTAAAATCAATTATATTACGTGCTGGTTTTCAAGTCCAGCCTGGAACTGCCGTCGGATCTTAGAAAACAGGGTTGTCAGAGACCTTGAGAAGCCCTTGATTCAGCTCCAGGGCATGATCAAAAATATCGCTATAATCCCTGACTGCTTTTTTGCTAGCCTAATCTACTAAAAATGATTTTGCTAGATTAGACTTTCAAGCACCCCTTTCTGCATACACCCCTTCACACTTCACAGGCTGCCTGGGCAGGAGGCCTGACACCCCTTCCCCCTCGATATAACCCAATTTGTGAGCAGATTTTTATTCCATTTACTTTCTTAAGTTCCAGCTTTACATATAGCTGCAGTAGGAGACCTACTGTTAAGACTTCAGTTTCCTTTAATGAAACAGAAGCACTCAAAAAATGTGTGTATTTAATGTTAAGTAGTTGTGTTCCCCCTGTGGTTCTATTTTAGTACTAGAGGGTTCTGAAGGTATAAAGAATAGAGCTAGTCAGAACATTTAAGCCTTTTTTTTTTTTTTTTTTTTTTTGAATCAAACTGGACAATTCTGTAGAATCTGAAAGTCTGCACAGGCAATGAATTAAAAAGCAAAAATTCTGAATGCCGGGATAAGCTTCCAGGTCATTGCAAAGCTGCAGACCGAAAACAAGGCTTTCTTTATTCTGGTCCTGGATGTCACCAAGCAGACCCACTTCAGAGGGGCAGCTACAAAAACTTTGATTATAGGCTTAAGAAAAGGGCTGACCTTAATAATCTCAGCCTTTCTGGAGCCCTTTGGGGGGAAGGAGGGGTGGAAAACATAAACAATCTGCCAGATGCTGGAGATGCATTAGCTAGAATGGCTGTCAGTCCCCAAAACATTGTCTACTAACAGAAAGCTCCCCTAAATGAAACTTAATTTGAAATTTTGGATGACCAGTCTTTTTTCTCACCTCTCATGCAAGATCTTGAAGTTCTATGCCTTGTTAAATAGGCTGATTTAATTCCACAAACAGCTGGCAGCAAAGGGGAAAATTCCAGCAGTTCCACTAAGGGAAGCTGTCCAGCTCTACCAAAGGCGTCCACTTTGGTGGCCTCATCTGCTGCTTCCTTACAGAGCCACCTGCGGGTAACCTGATGGGGAGGGGAGGTCATGGTAAGGACACCTAGCCAGGAGACCCAGGCTGAAAACAAACACAGTTTCACAGAAGCTATCTAGAGACAAATTGTCCAAAGTGGCTTCTGATTTTTGAGTTCCTACCCTTGAAAAGCCACAGCTGGATCTTCAGCTGGGAGGCAGAAGCTCAGGCTGGGAGAGCAGTGCTTCAGTCCGGATGCTGCAGGCATAGCCCTGTGGGGCAGAACTCACTTCAGGAAAGGTGACGGTTCAACCTTATCCACCTGCACAGTGGAGATTTTGTTCAAGAGTAGACCTGGTTAGCAAACCCAAAATACTTCCAGATGATCACTGGCATCTATTTGTGTATCAAATGGTCATTGCATTACAGCAAGCAGTTCTGATAAAGGTTAATTACTTAGATAAACTGAAAAATCTATGTTCATTTGCAAATGGACATAAAATGAAGTCTCAATTATTATAATTTATTTACACTGTCAACATAGATGAAAGCATGTTCAAAAATATTGCTGAAAGCTGGGACCCTGGAGCCTGATTCTTCAAAGTCTTAGCTGCACTGGTGGTTCTTATCCACCGAGTACCAGCATTTGAGTCAAGTGAGTAAAGATACGCGGCTTTTGTCTTTTGGGAAAATGAATTTGATCTTATTTAAAAATAAGGTGTATAAAGAATTCCTTTCTTGCCTAAGAGTCATGCATATTTGATTTGGATAGTCTAGAGCACTTTTGTGCTACAGTAAATTCACAGCAAATATAAATAGACGTTTCCATATATTTATGACTCCAGAGAGACCTGTAGATGGATTTCACCTCACTTACCGTACCACAAGCAAATTATGTTGAAATCCTTCCAAGATCTGAAATGATATGTTTATAAATTCTCCTTATTGAACTCTTGGCCTCAAGTAACTTTATTATAATAAAACATTTACGTGTTTATTTTATTTATTTATTTTGGAAATGTGTTCTGTTTACTGTGCGAGAAGTGGCAGCAGTTTGTAATTTCACATCCATCGGCTGAATTTTGTGCTGCAAAACAAGCATGCATCGAATAATAGAATAACACCCCAGTGTATCAGATACATAATGAATTTCTGCATGTGCTGGTGTATTCATTATGCTGATTTACAGCCATTTTAATGTACGCAGCCTTCTTAAACAACTTACGGTTGATTGTTCTGGAACTAAACTGCAATCCAAGATAACATACTGGATCCTTGCCATCTTTTGGGAAAGTTACTTTGGATTAAAGAGGTTAGGTTATTCAACGTAAGAATGACGTGTTACTCACTAAAAAGGATTGCTCAAAAATGGTGGAAGCAAAATGAACACCACTGGAGCTAGAGACGAGCAGGCAGCGAGGGATCATGATACTTAAGCCACACAATGTCTTGCAGATGACACAGCCACCCGGGAATGTTAGCCCAAGAATTCCTGGTGCGTTCAAGGTAACTTTGCTTGCGGCTTACCCTGAATGGCATGGTGCAATTCCTGCCACGCTGTGCATCGATGGTGCTCACACGCGGTATCCTCGCAGAGCCCTTTTGGACAGTGGGAAAGCCTGGCCCCTGCGGAGACCGCGTTTCCAGCAAGGCTAGGATTTCAACCAGTGCCCCAGATCTCCAGAAGGTGGAGGGAGGACATCCTCTTTGGAGTGAAGGCAGTATCAGTTTACCTGCTGGGCTTCCAGGAGATATCTGTGTCTTTCGAACAGCAGAGGGAACAAGGCAAGTGTATACGTTCCATATGTGTGTATGACAGATGAAGGTCACCGCAAAGCCTCTCAGAAATCCCTGGTCCTGCTAAGAGTATTGCCTGGAGCTTGCACTTTCTGTTCACTGCCAGAGGTTTGGCCTGAAGACAACACTTAATTACGGTTTTCCGGAGTTCTTCATTTACTTCCTCTCCATCTCATCCACCTTGCTCAAGACAGCTCTTGACACAGAGTGACAAAATCTTGCTGGTTCAGTTGCAGCACTATCTGTGCCTGCTCAGTACCTGCTGCTCCTTTGTACCTCAGAGCACTCAGCATCTCCTGCACCTGCAGGATCAGCCCCGTGAGCTATAAAACACCTCTAGTGACTGTATTGGGAGCTAAACCAATTGCTCTTCCAGAGTTTGCTACTAGAAATGGGATTGGAATTAATACAGTTGTTACTTCTTATAATATTATCTTCTTTACTGGTTCTAGCCAGCTTCCCAGTGAGCAGTAAGTATTGTAATAACATCAATTACATGTCCATTAGTGTTACAGATACCACTTTTCACGTGGTGTTATTGAGGCATAAATGCATAAAATGTCAATATTTTCTTTCCATGCATTATGCTAATCATGCTGTAAGTTGCCACACTAACGTCCTTCATGGAGGCTGCGATCTTTATGCTGATTTAACATTTATAAGCCACCACTCTGCCTGAGCGCTGTGCTCTGCGCAAACACCTGTGAAAGCCTAACGGGCTGAACTGAAAAACGTGCCCGACTTAAGTGATTTTATAAACATATGAAGCACATTAGGACACTTGCATCGCTTTGCAGACATAATGCCTGATCCCGTTCCCCCATCAAACCGGTGGCAACGTTCCCACCGGCGTCCCTGAGAGCTAGCTCCGGCGCAGCGTGCCTTCGTGAAACACGCGCCCAGGGTGGGTCCCCGTGTCCCTGCTGCTGGAAAGCTCCTCCAGCCCGAGATACGCAGGCTTCCGTGGGGAGCTGGGACCTTGCCGCCAGGCGTCTCCAGGCTGCCTGGGGGAGGATCGCTGCCTCCATCTGGCCCAAGAGCCTGCATTTTTGAGGAATGTTTTCCAAAAAGCAGGATTTATTTTGCCCGTGTCATTTCACCTGCCAGTCGTGCACGAGCTGCCACTGCAGACAGCAAAGCTCAGTCAGTACCTTAAGGGGTGTCCACAGCACTGGCCCACCAAACAGCTGCCACAGAGTGGGCTGAGCAGATTTTTAGACTAGACCCACTTGGTTATAATATAGCTCACTTGAGAGATGTCCCTCGTAGACATTTAAATTTAGGTGAGAGGAGGTTTATCTGGGTATCCATATTCTGGTGCCTTTCTAGTCCTTAGGCTGGAAAAAGAAAAAAAAAAAAAAAAAGCTGAACAGCATGTATTATGGAAAGCCCCCTGTGAAAGAACTTTATCAAGCAGTTAAACAGATCTGGCATCAGTTTTCCAGACTACAGTGAAAAAAAAATTATAAACTAGTACCTCCAAAACTACTAGCTGCTCTACCTAGTTGCTGTCGTAAATTCACGTGGCCTGATCAGTCAGCCACATCAGCCACACCATTCGCTGGGGGGTACATTACAGTGACCAAATAGGCATCTAATGGCACTACTCAGCCATGCTGCATGCGCAGTGTCGGATGTAGAGGGAGATCGGGGCACCACCCCTGCACTTTTCACTAATTTCACTCTGCAAGGAGAAAAGGGGGTGGGACTAAGTCCCCTCAAAAATATTAGTCACCTTCTTAAATAAGGTGGTACTTAGAGAAGGGATGGAGACACTTCACCATGAACTTTTCCATCCCATCATGGTGCCAGCTTCCACCACCGGTCCTCCACTTGTCACAGGCAACCACTGTCCCCTACTGCTCCTTGGGACACATCCCTTGCACAGTTCCCAGAGCTTCACTCCCCTCTTTCTTCACCTCTTTTACATATGGAAAATTCAACAAAGCAGAAGCCACTGCCTGTTGTGCTGGCCACACTGTGTTTCTGTCTTTTCATACAGTGTCATGTCCCATTTATAGACATCTGTGACTCCTTCTCCTGGAAGCTTCCTGGGACGGCACCATTGGAGGTTATGTTTGCTCCCCACCAAGCATAGCAGGGCCTGTGTCCTTCGCAGAGCTCCTCTACCCTGTGGAGCCCCATAGCTGCTGCTTCTGCTGCTGCTAACAGGATTTGTGAGTGAGAAGGCATTAGCCTTTTGTCTTCTTTTAATGAGACAATAATTTCAGTTGACATTGTTTGGTCTAAATGTTAGTATCACAGTATCATCCTCATTTTGCACTTATTTCACATAGTCCTGACATGATAGCTGTGTCCACTTAATCTTGCATGGAAATTTCCCTTTGATACCCTTTGGTCTCCATTGATTTATGTGGGCACTGCTTTCTTGTGTCACTGTAAACTGCTCTCCATAGATTTTCTGTGTCATTGATTTGCCATCATCTCCACAATTCAATACAATTTTCTTCCACTTGCATTTGATATTCTTATGTTGACACCGAGGACCTGCATTGCTAATATTGTATTAACATCATTCCCATTCTGACATGGGAACAAATCCTAACACCAATAACATTTGCTGATAATAACATCATCATGATGCAGTTACCTGTAATTTGCTTCTACAGGATTCAGTCTTCAAGCCTGACATCTAAACATGCTCTCTGAAGGGTTTTTGTTGATTGTATCCTGCAATACAAAGTTCTATCAAAATGAAAATAATAACTGCAATACTTACATTTTGATAGAATAAAGACTTTTTTTAGGTGATCATTTAACTCTCACAACAATCTATACAAGCAATAAACTTCCCATTCTATATCAAAATAAGGCTGGAGAATTTTTTAAGTTTGCTCTGTGAAAAACTAATAGAGGATCCTCTGAGTAAGCAATAGCCCAAGGACTATGTCAGTGATGGGGGACACCCAAAGTCCATTCTCCCCTCTACCTGACCCAGACAAGCTCCAGATGGCTGCCCTGACCTGTTGGCCATCCCGCATTCAAGGATCTCATTTTTGTTACAGACAAAAATCCTGGCTCAGACCCTAGCAATTTCTCTCAGCAAAATTTAATCAGTACTGATATGTTCCCATGAAAAGTTTCAGTTTCAATAAATCAGCATTTTCCAAGAAAAAAACATCTGGTTGGAAAACTCCCAGCCAGCTCTACTCACATCTCTGCTATCAGCTACAGAAAGCCAATATTATTCTCCATCATCAGAACCACCTCTACACTCTAATTTTTTAAGAAGTAGAAACTAAGATCCTGATAAAGGTTATGATTTTTTTTCAAAAGTGCTCACATGATTAAAGGCTCAAGCAATTTCATAGGATGCATGTTCCAAAGTCACTTGTAAGCCTTTGAAAATCCCACCTCAAATCTATCATTTTGAAATCTGTTTGATTTTTAAAGTCTTGGGTTAAAAACATAACAGAAGCTAAACAAAGCTTATTCAAGTCCACACAGCAAGACCATACAGCCAGAACTATCATGAGAAGAGAAAGGTTTGAATGCATGTCTATCCAATGTGTGGCTAGGGAAGCAAATCCGGGCTCTTTAGCAAGCCACGTGGATGGAAGCAGCTCTTTTTCCCCCTTTAACAGAACCATTTCCTTCTTGAACTGCCCAGTCCCACACCAGGACCACTGCCAAAGGGAAAGTTGTGCCAATAGCCTAGTGCCACAGAGGTACTTCTGCAAACTTTTCTTTGAGAAGATTTTCTTCCTCAAGCTCAGCCAGCAGGATGTCTGGATGAATCCGGTCCTCTGCATTTTCCATTAATGAAAGTCCTCAAGCAGCCCAATACTGTCTTCTAGTAGCAAGTCACACATACCTACAGCCAGCTCAGGTATTTTTGAACAATAAGTCTACTGGAGTTGCCCACACTCACTCTTCTACTAACTGAACCAAACAATCTATTCAACAGAGAGCTTTAGGAAAGCTCAGTATCAAATTGTCACTTTGTCAATAAAACGTCATTTCATCAGCAGTATGCCCAGGTGGCCAAATGTTTCTACATAATTAATCCTACTGATGCATTAAGGAATGTTATACACAATATTAATCAAAAAGAACTGTCAATATAAGGGCCATATATAAACCCAGCTAAGAAAACTACAAACTGGTTTGAAAGCTATGCTCCTTTTCTCCAAGATGATCCTTCAATCTGGGGAGATTTGGATTCTACCATCAAAAAGGCAATTATGAAAATAGTATGGTGGTCAGTGGAGCCATGGAAGAAACAGAAAATCTTGCAGGTATATTAAATACTTGATTTCCCAAATCACTTCCTTACCATCAGAGCTATACTGGGACTTGAACTTAAGTGTTGTTATCTGATACTCTGGAATTACTGAAGATCAGGGCTATGAGGGAAGTTCACAGTTCCTGAGAAATTCTACAATTTTGACACTTGGGTTTGTTTGGAATAAAAATAAATCACAAGATGTTTTAAAACTTCCTGAGAAACCGTGGTTTTGAAAATACGGTGTCAAGTCGAATAGAAGGATTTCCTTTCGATTTGGACTTGAAACGCTTTATCGTCTGAAATTTTTACACGATCACCTGAAACGAAATGCGATGAAATGCACCGAATGCGATGAAAACGAGGGCAGCTAAGCCCGGCACCGTCACAACCCGCTCTCGGAGCAGCCGCCCGCTGCGCGCAGCAGCGGCTCCCGCCCCGCGG
>NW_028186646.1:4815114-4823503 GCF_003343005.1 Rhea americana
CTGCTTTAGCACCGCCGCTCCCGCGTCCCGCCGCCGCCGCGGTGTCCGACGCCAGATTGCCCCGGCCGCTGCGGGCAGCGCTCAGCCAGCATCGCCCGGCACCGGCTCCGGCTCCGGCTCCGGCTCCGGCTCCGGCTCCGGCTCCGGCACCGGCTCCGGCTCCGGCTCCGGCTCCGGCACCGGCTCCGGCTCCGGCTCCGGCTCCGGCTCCGGCACCGGCTCCGGCTCCGGCTCCGGCTCCGGCACCGGCTCCGGCACCGGCTCCGGCTCCGGCTCCGGCTCCGGCTCCGGCTCCGTCCCCGTCCTCTGCCCGCTCTCCGCGCTGCGCTTGGGCCTGATGCCCCCCGGCCGCGACGCCCCAGCACCGCTGCGGCCCGGCGGTGGCTGGAAGCGGGGCGCGCTGCGGGGGGGCGACAGCGCTCCGGAGAGGGGCGGCAGCGCGGCAAAACGGCGTCGTCCTCTTTTCCCTTCAGAACCTCATTCTTGGCAATGGCTGAGGCTTTTTCCTTTTTGATTCTTTTTCTTCCTGCCTTCAAAAACCCAGATATTTTAGCTCCGAAAATTTCAGCCCACGTGGGTCAAATTTGGTGAAATTAGAAACAAATGAAATCAGGGTCTTCCAACCGGCATTTTAGGCATATTTATTTACAGACAGAAATGAGCGACTCTGCCAGTAGTAGCAATAATTCAGGCAGGGTTTGCTTACACCTTAGAGGGGGACTGTAGTACGAGGCTCCAGGGAACATTGCGGCAGCAGCTGCAGGAACTATTCTGAATTTTGTCGTAATGTACCTGAATATTCTCAGGAAGCGTTCAATCATTTTATTTACGTGAATATTTCTGCCGTGTTAAATATCTACTGTAATCAGCAGAGCTACATGAGCAAAATAAATTAGTTCTGCCTTTAAAATAAAGCAATTTATTCTGAAGTAAATAATTTGAACTTTAAATGATTTTCCAGCCTTCTATAAACAAGATCATGTTCTACAAATTTTCATCAGAGATGCTATTAATTCCATTACCTTCTTGTAATTATTTCCTATCCTTAACATAAGGAAATCGATGCTACAAAGTGTTATCTGTCCCCAGAAAATTATAGGTGCCACAACAAGTTGCCATGTGCTGCACAGTTAGGCAAAGAAACCCCTTAGATTTATTTTATTTGTGTTTGATATTTTCAGTGTGTCTGCATTTTAAATGTATTTTAATGTAAAGGTTAATGGAGTTTTAATAAAGGGCAGATGGCTACTCTAATAGCAGAACACCCAGCATACTCTTTTAAAAACCTCTTTAGCTGGCTAGACAGATATTAATAATTCTGCATGCCATTAGAAAAAAGCATAGGTTTGAATCAAATGATTCTTCAAAGTTAAATTTATTATTAAACCAAAACTGCAATCATTGCATACATTTCGCAAAGAAAAATTGTATTATCAATATATTTCCCATCAAGTGATCCTGTGAACTCTCTATTATCTATTATCTATAGCTAAAGTATATATACTAAAGCACCAAATGTTAGACTTGCTATTATATATTGTTTCTTATCCAGATGTCCACTTTCAGCCTTTTTTTTTCTTTTTTTTTTTAATTTTCCAAACAGTTCTCCAGTCGTGCTGTCTCCTCCCTTCACTAATTTGATTTTTTTTTGAAGACCGTGATTCCTCAGCCATATAATATTGTGCATGCACATCACAGTTCCTGATGTGTGTCTTAAAAGAGAAGAAAAAAGGAAATAAAAAGCATGAGCTATTTTGTACTAGGCCCCATGCCAAGCAGAGCCTCCTGCCTCCAGAAAATCCAGGGAAAGCAAACTGTATCTATGAATACTTTTAGCGCAGCCGGTTCGGTGGAAGTGGAAGGTGGCCAAATGCTCTGCGGGAGTGAAAAAGGTACAAATGCTGCGGGCTTGGTGATCAAGTGGTAACCAGAATCAGTTGATCCTTTAAGTGCTTAAAGCCGGATGCTTCCAAGTCCCTGATCAGACTAAATCCTCAAGAGCTCTGATGTAAAAGGGAAGTCGATGGAGTTGGAAATGTGGCAGCTACTGGAATTACTCCAGCTTTACACCAGCATTTCAAACCAGCTTCAGATCTGCCCCAGCCACCGTGGCTGCTCCCCGGCCGGGTTTGCTGCTCTCCCTCTTTTCCCAGTAGTGACACCCCCTTGCGTGTTTGTCCTTTTTTTGTTTGATTTTTTTTTTTTTTTTTTTTTTTTTTTTTTTTTTTGTAACAGTTGAGCCACTCCTGGTGTATCTTTCCTTGGCAGCAAGGAATGGAAGGATAGAGGCACATAATAACACCTGAAATAATTTAACCAGATAGCAATTTTCTGCTTTGGAAATAATTTCTATAACCTCTTGCTGCCCCCATTCCAGACCCCTCCGCAGCCACCCATGTACACCATAACCATCACCATCACCCTCTGGAAATTAGCAGTTACATTAACAGGCTTTTGAAATATTGGCTGGGATGCGGTTTGGGGCTGTACAATGGAATAGGATAGAAGTAAGTTTTATATCATTTTATGAACGGACATTAATCAATGCTAAATCACAATGAGAGTCTTATGGAATCACATATTACAATCTCCTAAATCGCCCGGCAACTCGCCGTGATTAATGCTATTACAACGACACTTGATACAATTAATGGTGGGAGCGGTTCACGTTTAGATTTTACCACATTAGGTGCTTTCTCTGAGCTCGCCACGGATGGGAGGGACCTTTGGAGCCCAGGCCAGGAAACAAGAGTATTTGTCACATTATTAATCGGCCCTTATGTTTCATCTTTTATCCTTCATGACATTTATGTCTCAGAGCTGAATGACATGAAGGTAAAAGGAGTCTTCATCTGTCTCGTGGAGACATGGCAGGTACTACACTCTCCATCTACATGGATCTGTTATTCTGTTATTTCCCCAGATAAGACAGTGCTCTCTAAAACTGCAAATCTGCAATTACAAAATACCTTCTCTGGTTGAAAACGGGTTTTGCAATGCTGCTCAAAACAAAGCAGCTACAGGTCTGTGGGCTCCTGGGCAAGCAGGCCTGGAGGCCACGGCTGATACCACTTGAGTCTCAAAAGTTCAAGATTGTCTCCAAGGTTGGCAGATCCCAGATCCCACTCCCATTTGGAGGGACTGGTGATGCGAGGTGGGCTGGGGACAGCCAAGCACGACTCTGCCTGTTTCAGGGGTGACTCTGCACACAGCTTGCCTCTGTCCAAGTCCATAGCTATCAGCCAGACCTTCTGCAGCACCATGCACCTGGGTGGGAGGCAGCATCTCCACCCCAGGCATTTGAGTGCAAGCCAGTCAGGGAGTCACCCGGAATAATGGGAAGCCAGAAGGAAGAAGGATATCTCAATATCTGAGACATGCAACCCCTGCAGCTGCCCCAGCTCTTGCTCCAGCCGTGCATGAACCAAGGAGGAGTTCAAATGTCCTGTTAAGGGGACATTGCAGTAAGTCCTCCTTCACTGAGTTACCGCTGAGCTCATGCCGGGTAGGTCCTCCAGCTATGGGTGCATTTTAGGGGGCCCTGGCACAGCCCAGCCCCCAAGTCCTTGCGTGTGGGGGAGCAGGACGGGGCAGGCGGGAGGCACCGGGTGAGGGATGAAGAACCCGGGCCTGGGGTGCTGTGTCCGTCTGCACCGCGGGGGAGCCCACGGGGAAGCGGCAGCAGCCGGCAGCGTGTCGAGGTTGCCCTGACTCTCGTGCGCGATCCGCCGGGCTCAGCCGTGGGGCCGCAGAGCGGCGCAGGCGATTTTTAAAAGCCGGGTGTGCGCGCAGGCGCCTCTGCGCGCCGCGGCCGCGCGCGGGGCAGGTTTCCGCGGGGCGCGGCGGGGCACCAAGTTCCCGCGGCGCTTCCAGGCGATGCATTTAGGCAGATGTTTAAGACGTATGGGAGGAGAGTAGTTAAAACCCACATTATATAGTTCTGCCTAGTCTAAAATTGCATGCGCTGACCCATATATCTTCAACTGTAAACGGACTCCAGTCATTTAAAATATTGCAACGTCGATAGGACTAATTAATTGGAAATAAGAAACGAAAGAATACAATTAAACGAGGAGAGAATCATTTTCTAATTTAATAGCGGGACATTTATAAAGATCACAAGCTAAAAGGCAGCGAATGATCCTATCGACGTTGCGTTAAATCAGCGCAGCTCGGGGGCGGCGCAGCCCGCGGGACGGGCCGGCGGCTCCCCCGGCCGCCGCGGGCAGCCGCGCTGCGCCCCGCGCCCGCGGAGCGGGGCCGCGCCCCGCCTGCGCCGTGTCCTTAACTATCGCGGCGTTTTATATAGCTCCCATTTCCTAACAAGAATTTATTGCGATAAAACAGACACCCGAGGTCCTCTTAAATTGTCTTTTCATAATGAATAAATTTAAAGCGGCTAATTAATATATAAACTAACGCAATTTGTCAAGTTGATTTGTATTTTAGTTAATTGTGAAAGTAATTACCACATGGGCAAATTAACAGCTTTCTGGAAATGACCAAGGCAGGGGTTTTATTTCCTTCCTGGGTGAAGAAAATTCATTTTTCCCAGCTCTTGATGTGATGAATAAAAGTCATAAATCTGTGTGATTGGTGCAGGCAGAGTCTAAATGGCTTCATATTTCATTTTAGGTTTAATAGAAATATTCATGCTCTGTTTTAATGAAATTAAATTGAAGGGGGGTGGACTGAGCGGCTGTCGCTCGGGGCTTAAAGGGGCAGCTCACACTGGTGGGTTTTTTGTTGTTTGCTCGCGGATGAGCAAAAAGTGTCACGCTTTCGTTATTCCGAACGAACCACGGTGGCTGCAGGGTTTTTAAGCAGCCGTAGAAATAAATTCCAAACTTTTGCTTGAAGATATCTGGAGAGAGAGAGAGAGGGAGAGAGAGAGAGAGAGAGACGAAGAGCCAGGCGAAACTTTGGAAGTTGGTTCATGGAGGAAAAAAAACAACAAATAAACAAAACAAAACAAAAAACAAACAGACAGAAAAACAGGCCACCCAATGCAGAGACAGCCTTATTTCCAGAGAAGGGGCAGCGTGAAGGTTTCTAGCAGTCCTGCCTGCAAGTCAGCCCGTCTCTCCAGGGCAGATTTTGACATTTTCGCCTGCACAAATGGCCTTTCCCTGGGAGGGGGTGTGCAGAGGCGCTCGCCGCCGAGCCCCGGGGTGAGGCACGGGGCAAGCAGAGCCCAAATGCCATGGGCAGCTGTGACCTGCCCCGAGCTCTCCCGGGATATCTCTTTCCCTCCCCCGCAGACAAAACACGTTCGGCCGCACAGACACTTCGCGAGTACCCGCGGGTCGCCGCGGCCGGCGCCGCGTTGGTTTCGGCCCGGACGCGCGGGGAGCCGTTTCGTCCGGGGCGGAGCGGGAGAGCTGGCGGGGCCGGGGCCGGGGCCGGGGCCGGGGCCGGGGCCGGGGCCGGGGCCGCCGCCCCGCCCGGTCCCCGGCGGCGGCTGCCGCGCGAAGCGGCTCCCGCCGCCGCCGCGCCTTGATGGAGCTGATCGGTGACTTGTTGATTTCCCCTGAGCAAATAAGGCTTTGATGCAGTCCCAGCGAGAGTGGTTAGCTGATGAATTGACAAAAACTAATCAGCTTTATTGGGAAACAGGTTAAGGGCAGCAGAGTGTCAATAATTCTCAGCCTGACCCCCTCATCCATTAAGGGAGGCAGGCTGATTAGACCGAGAAGACCTCGTGCTTTTTGCACTGAAATTGCTTTCATAAACTCACCATTATTAGCAGTCAATGCAAGCAGCTAATTTAGAGGAGACATCCCGAGGATGTCACATTTATCAGGGAGGTTTATGTATCATTATCTCATTTACAGAATGTCGCGGCGTAATATGTGTTTTTGGCAATAACGCTGGCCCCGCGCCTGCGGGTTAGCACGGCTGTGCAGGGCCCGGCCGGGCGTGGGGGGAGCAGGAGTAGGGGGCCCGCGACCCTCCCCACCCCCCCGCCCCCGGGGGCCGGCGTTTCCCCCCCGCCCCGCCGAGCCCGCAGCGCCCCGCGGGCTCTGCCCGGCCGTGCCCGGCCCCCCGGCAGCTCAAAGGGGGCGATAGCCATCTGTTTGCGCAGGGCCGGGGGCGCGGGGGGGCCCTGCTCAAAGGAGACCACCCGGAGGCGGCGGGGCAGCGCGCCCGGCGCGCTATCTCCGCCGAGATAACCGCGCATTGTTGTCCCCGGGGCAATATACTGGATCAACACAGGTGCGGGAGCCCGGCCCCGGCCCCGGCCCCGGCGAGTGCTGCCGGCCGAGGCGCCCCGCGGCGGCCCGGGGGGGCGAACACGCCACGCAGCGCCGGGCGGGGGGGAAAGAAAAAATATGTATTTTTTAAGAATTTGCATTCTGTTAAAAAAAATAAAAAAAGGTGTGAAATCGAAATCCTTCTGCGAACACCAAATATCTGCCCCCGGGGAGAAGCGGCGGGCAGGCGGCGGCGGGAGCGATGAGGCCGCGCTGGCGGCTCGGAGCGAGCGGCCCCGACGGGGCGGGCAGGCGGCTCGGGCCCCACGGGCTGTTCCCGAAGGGCTCCCGCGAAGGGAGGAGCGCGGTGGGGGGCGGCGATGCTCGGGCCCTTTCCCGGCGGGGCTGCAGAGCCGTCTGAAGGGCACGGGGGCCTCCTCGCCGCTTCGTTAGCGGGGGACGCCAGCGCCCGCGGGTGGCGGCGGGCGCTGCAGGGCTGCCGCGGTGGAGCCGCGCTGGGCCGGGCCCCGAGGCGACGGTGCGGGGCTGCCTGCGCGGGAATTGCCCCCTCTTTTCCTCCCAGCCAGAAGTACCTGCCCCGGCAGGCGGTCGTGCAGCGGGGAAGGGCGATGCAGCCCCATCCCTCGCCCCTAGACGGCTGTGCCCTCTGCCGCATCTGCACGCCTAACGATATTAACTGGCACCGGCCAGCCTCGCCCGCCGTCGAGCGCGGCCCTCCGCGCATCCCCTCCGCCCCCGCGGCCGCCACCTCGGACATGGACCCGCGTCCTCAGGCGCAAGCACAGCTGCAAACCCGTGGCTCCTGCTCTCACGCCGCTCCGCTGTCCCTTCCCCCGCTGGCGCAGCGCTTTTCTTTTTCCTTTTTTTTTTTCCCCCCAAATCGGGGCCCTGAAGCGCTCCCGCAACGTGCTCTGCCCACGGGCATCCTCCGCGCTGGAACCAAAACGCGAGCGGAGACGGGACACAACCGTGCCCCGCGGGCGCGTAAAAACAGCGGAGAAGCGCCAGCAACGCGAGAGGGCCACGCAGCGCCGCATGCTCGCCCGAAGCGCGGCCATGTGCGCGCAACGAGCGCCGATGGGCGCGCAAAGGGCTCCAGGCTCGATTCGCCTTAGCCGCCCCCAGCCCCCCCCGCGGGGCCCGCGGCTGCGGGCCGGCCCTGGCCCGCTCCGCCGGAGCGCCGCGGCTGCGAAAGCGAATCGATTAATTCAGTGCGAAACCTCGTCAGGGAGGTTTCGGCTCAGCCGGGGGCTGCAGAAGCCGGGAGTGATTTAAAGGGTTGCAAGCACCCGGGTGCAATGGGAGTTCCCTGTGTGTGCGAGTGGCGTGTGCAAGTGGCGTGTGCAAGTGGTGTGTGCATGCCTGCGCGCCTGGGCGTTTGTTGCGCGCTTATCCGCGCATCTCTGCAGCGTACGCGCCGCGCTGCGGGCAAATTTTACCTCTGTACGTGCATGTGTGCATTCGTGTGTGTGCATTTGCTGCTCGTGCCAGTGCATCTGTTGCAAGTGTGTGTGTGTGTGTGTGTGTGTGTGTGTGTACAAGCCTGCGCCTGTCAGGGACGCACACATGTATGTGCAAACGTTTTACAGGCGCGTGTGCCCCACTGCGGATGCGGATGCGCGTGGCGTGCTCGTGTGCACCTCTGCTGAGTAGGTGCATGCGCGTGTGTGCTGTGCGATCGCGTCTGCTGTGCATGAACACAGCAGGCGCTGTGTCCAGAGGCTCCAAGCAGGGAGATCACCAAGGAAAATATATACATATATATATATATGTATGTATATATATATATATAAAGTCAAACAGTGCGGGAGGGAAGGGGATACCAGGACACAGAGCCAGGGGTGCGCACTCAGCAGAGGTACCCTGAGCCTTCCGCTGTCCAGCAAGGGCGAGGAGAGGGACAGTAGGAAAGTTTTCGGCTATTTGTTGGCTTTGTTGGACTCAGTTTTTTCTTTTCCCTCTCTTTCTTCCCTCTTTTTCCCCTTATTTTTCCCCTCTCACTTTTTTTCCTCTCTTCTTTGCTTTGGTTGCTCTTTTCCCACCCCGGGGGACCCAGCGGAGCCAGCGCCGCCGGGCAGAAGGGCACCGAGGGCCGCGGCCGGGGCCAGGGCGGGCGGCGGCGGCGGCCCGGGGGCAGCTGCGGTGCGCCGGGATCCGCGACGGCTGCGCCGCCG
>NW_028186646.1:4824552-4828474 GCF_003343005.1 Rhea americana
CCCCGCGGCGCCCGGCGGGCCGGGCATGCCGCCGCAGGCGGCCCTCTACGGCCACCCCGTGTACGGCTACCCGGCGCTGGGCGGGCAGCACCCGGCGCTCTCCTACTCCTACTCGCAAGTGCAGGGAGCGCACCCGTCCCACCCCGCCGCCGACCCCATCAAGCTCGGCGCCGGCACCTTCCAGCTGGACCAGTGGCTGCGGGCTTCCACGGCCGGCATGATCCTGCCCAAAATGCCCGACTTCAGCTGTGAGTAGCCGCCTCGCCCTGCGCGCTCCCTGCGGCCCGACGGCGCATCCTGCGCGCGCTGCCGCGGGCCCGGCCGGGCCGAGCCTCCCCCGCGCTGCGGCGCGCACCGCCGGCCCGCGGGCGTCCGCTGCAGACTTGAACCGTGTATAACCGATATATACACATATATACACAAACACACATATATATGTGTGTGCATACATATGTGTATATTTAATTTTTACTAGCGCGGGGCGGGGGGCGGGAGACGGCGTTTCGCGGCGGGAAGGGCGCCGTGCGGCTCGCCTCCCTGCGGCCGGCCGCTCCGGAGCGCCCGGCGCGTCCCCGCGGCTGACGGGAGGGTGCCCCGGGCCCCGGCCGCAGCCCTGCGGGTCTCGCCGCCTGCCCAGGGCAGCTCCTCCGCATTTCTCTTCGGTTTTCTCGGTTTTCCATCGGAAACACGCTTATAATAATTACGCCGGTCTCCTGCGGGCAAGCGGGGGTGAGACAGAGGTCTGGGGCTACCGCGTAGCCCGCGGATAACTAGACGGACGTGGGATAAAGGTGGTGACAACAGTTCCCGTTCGTGACCCGAAACAGCTGAAAATGCTGCATTAAATACGGCAATCTGCGAAATTCCGGCAAAGGCGCGTTGCTTAGCAGCTAGGCCTCGGCGGCCGCGGGCACCCCCGTGCATCTGTTCCCGGCAAAGATCGTTTCCTTAGGTGTGAGCTCTCTGCGGGAATGGCCGGTTTAACAATACCGGAGGTGTAGTTTTACGAAAATCATGCCAAGAAAAGAATTGCGATTTTTTTTCTCTCTTTTTAATATACTGTGCACACACCTTCGCAGACAAAAGTCCTTTGTTTTCTCTCGAATCGGAATTGTTTAGACTGGGAACATTCAGGAAAAAAAAAATAATTAGGAGAGCTGTCAGAGTCCTGCCTCTCGAACAGGGTGCAGGGGCGCATAAGGAGCCGGAGAGAAACGGTAATGGAGCCTCGGCAAATCGCACCGCGGTGAGAAAACCTCACCGCTGCTCCTGCTAGCGAGGCCGCCACTGCCCTTTTTTTCACTCCGCCGCTTTAGCAAGCTGCCTCCAAACGCCTCCGGGGGACCAGAGTATTTTCTGGGGCCCCTTTGTATTTTCTTCCTGTTTTCTAAACCAAACAAGCGAAAGCGCCCAAACGCCACCAGCAAGGCGCAGCAGCGCGGGCACCGCCGCGCCGGCAGCGGCCGATCCGCGGAGCGCGGGGGTGTGCGCGCCCGGGGAGGAGGGGGTATTTTATTTTTTGATGCAGTCTCTGATTTTAATTATTGCTTTTGAATAAGGAAAAATACGCCGATGAGTTTTTTTTTTCCTTTTGTTCTTTTTCTTTTTGTTCAAGAGCGGTTTTTTTCAGTCCCTCGCTCGCCGCTAGCGGATTTTCGCGGGGACGCGCCCCGGCGCCGCCGCCCGCAGCCCTCGGGGAAGGCGTGCGGGAGACTCAGCCAGAGCCGGGAGCGTGAACCGGGGCGAGCTGCTGCTCCCGGGGGAGGTGCTGCCCCCGCGCCCGTTCGGGGGCTCGCCCGTGCGCAGCTCTTGGGAAATCGAGGGGGTTGTGCGGGGGGTGGTTTCGTGGGTTTTCTTTTTCTTTTTTTCCCCCCTTTTCTTCTTTTTTTTCCTTTTAATCTGTTCGGGGGGGCCGTGCTCACCCCGCGCTCTCCCCTCCCCAGCCCAGGCGCAGTCCAACCTGCTGGGGAAGTGCCGGCGGCCGCGCACGGCCTTCACCAGCCAGCAGCTGCTGGAGCTGGAGCACCAGTTCAAGCTGAACAAGTACCTGTCCCGGCCCAAGCGCTTCGAGGTGGCCACGTCGCTCATGCTCACCGAGACGCAGGTGAGTGCCGGGCCGGGCCGGGCCGGGCCGGGTCGGGCCGGGGGGCGGCGGCGCTGCCGTCGGGGCCGGTGGCTCAGGCCCTCTCCCCCTCGCCCAGGTGAAGATCTGGTTCCAGAACCGGCGCATGAAGTGGAAGCGCAGCAAGAAGGCCAAGGAGCAGGCGGCGCAGGAGGCCGAGAAGCAGAAGGGCGGCGGCGGCGAGGACAAGGCCGGCGAGGAGCTGCTGCTGGCCGCCGCCGAGAAGGGCGGCGGGCGGCGGCTGCGGGAGCTGCCCGACAGCGAGCCCGACGAGGAGGAGGAGGAGGAAGAGGAGGAGGAAGAGGAGGCCGCGCGGTGCTGCCCCTACCACTCCTCCGACTGCTCCGAAGCGGACGAGGATGACAGAGAGCCCCGGGCCCGGCCCGGCGCCCCGCCGCCGGCCCCAGCACAGCCCCAGTGAGCCGCGGCCTTTCCCCCGGCGCGCCCCGCTCTGCCCGCCCCGTCGGGCGGCGGCCTCCGCCGGCTCCGCTTCCCCTCGCTCCCTGCCCTGCTTCTCCTTCCCCCCTGCCTGGAGGGCCATGGAGGAGAGGATGCTCGTCCCCGCGCGGGGGATCTACAGCAAATACAGTGTTACTAGTGACTGAAACCAGACAAAACTTGAGCCCCCCGCCCCTCTGCCCCCGGCTCCTGGAAACGCTCTCCTGTCGCTGAGTATCGGAAATGGTTTGTTCTTACTATATATCGGGGGGGGGGGGGAACTGTTTATGTCATGAACGTTAAAACTGCTGGAAATCTCAATACTGTCTTTATTTTTGTATATCGTATTTATAAAAAAATACCTCTACTTATGCATGCTAAATTATTACCCAGGCCCTCCCACCCGCGCGATGGGATGGAAAATAAACAGCGTTTTGTACTTGAGACGTCCAGGTGCTTTGTAAGTTTTTTTTTTTTTTTTTTTTTTTTTGGTGGGGGGGGGAATACAAAAAACCCGGGGGGCCCTGCCGGGGCTGACCGGGGGGGAGGGGAGGGAAAGAGGGGCGGGGGAACCCGGGCGTAAAAACCGGGTTGGCAACCGGGAACGGGCCGCGCGGGGGGGGGGGGGGGGGGCCCCCCCCCCCCCCCCCCGACGGCTCCGCAGGGCCCCGGCGAAGCGCGGGCGCGCCGATAACCGCGGATTTTTTTTCTCTCCCGTAAACTGGCGTTCAGTGCCTCTCTGTCGCCGCGGTTCTCGCCCAAGTCAGTGACCGCGAAGGTAGCTGTCATCCCCGGGCCACGGCCGCCAGCTCGGGGCCGCGTCTCGCCGTTCATCCCCGTACCGGGCTGCAGCGCGCCGCGGCTCGGCCGCCCGCCCCCGCGCAGCCCCGCGGAGGAGAATGAAACCCGCAGCGCTCCCACGCCGCGCTCCTCTTTAGCTCGGAGTTTTACAAAACCCGCTTTAACCTTGCAAGTGAGAACAGTATGGCCCCTATAAATGGTTTCTATATATAAAAAATAATAATAATTAAAAAAACCCTACAAAATGCAGTCTGATGCATGCGTGAGATTGTACGAAGAAAACCAGTTCGGAATCCGGGAGCGCTTCGGGTGTTGCCACTTGGAAGTGGGATTTAGAGACGATGCAATTATTTATTAGCCTAGCGCGCCGGGGAATACGCCGTAAATCAAAGGTGCTCCCTGTGTAAATCATAAATCCTGATCGCTCCCATATGTCAGAAAAACTGGATCGGGATAAACCCGATTTAGCTTGATCAATACCTCCCCCCTCGCACATAAATAATAGCGTTGCCGGGCGGGGTTGAAACGCGCCGAACGATTTCCTCTCGTTGCGGCTCTAAC
>NW_028186646.1:4828754-4851058 GCF_003343005.1 Rhea americana
ACGCCTAAAACAAGCCGGTGCGAAAGACGGGCAACGGCCCCGGGGCCCGCGGCGCCACCCGAGCCCGCCCTCCCCAGAGATCCCGCTCCGGCCGCTGGGCCAGAAACGTGCTGTGCGCCCAAGAGGTGCGTGTGTCCAAACGTGCCTGTCCCGGGCGAAAAACTGCCTCGCAGGGTACAGGCAACTATTCATGGACTCTGTATCAAAGTCCTACTGGTGTATTGTGTCTGTCTCAATAAAATTAATCTCTTTAAAGCCCAGCGTCTCACAAGAATACCTGCAGTGTTCCAGACTACAAGGGCAAATATGTTTTTCAGATTCTGTTTTTATGGACGGATTAAAGTTTATTTTCCATAATAGGGCACCTAATAAAACTCATAAAGCTCTGTCAGTCTTACAGCTGGTGGCCCCATTTAACACTTTCACTTCGTAAATCATTTTACGATTTACCAGGTGTTTCCAAAACTGAAAGGAGAGAGGTGGTGGGGGGAAAAAAAGGGAAGAAAAAAAAGTAAATTAAACTCACTGAAAATATAGACACAGTCTTTTAGCGGTAGATGCATTCGCATTGTCGTTTGGAAGGGCTTCAAAGAAGGTGTCGATCTCAACAGGGGAGAGAAGCCTTTTAATCAGGCTTTCCCACGGTCTTTTGAAGCAACGCGGCTCACACTCCCCGTGCAGCGCTGCAAAAGGCTCGTGGTGATCAGCGGGGCCCCGGTAACGGCAGCGCCCGGGGATGCTCAGCTCCGCGCCCGGCCTCGGGGTCCCTGCACCCTGCCCTGGGGTCCCTGCACCCTGCCCCTGTCCACCTCGATCCTCCCACACTCAACCCCCAAACAGTCCCATTTGGCCCCAGTGCCCCTGCACCTGCCCCTAGGGTGGCTCCACACCCAGCCCCTGTGGTCCCCCAGCCCACCCTGATCCCCCTGCGCCCAGCCCTGGGCAATCCCTGCACCCAGCCTGAGGCTCCCCGGCCCCGGCACCCTACCAGGTCTCCTCACAGCCAGGTCTCCCCTAGGCGCGCCTCACCCTGGGGTCCCTCTGCAGCAGCCCCACGGAGCCCCTGGCAGGGCTCAGCTCAGCAGCACTGCCGGGCCCATGGGGCCCTGCTGCCTCCCCAGCCCAGCCCAGCCCAGCCCAGCCCAGCCCAGCCCAGCCCAGTGAGGGCTTCATCCACCCCCCGGCTGGGATTCCCTTCTCTGACGGGTTCCCTGCCGCTGGGCACAGCGGGTAACAAGCCTTTTAAAACCTTCCCTGGTGTACTCGGGACGTGGTAAACATGAACGTGGACCTTTGGTGGAAATTTTACTTTAAAAAGCAACACAATTTAGGCATGGATGTCATTAACTGGAAATTTCATAAGCATTAAGTGCTAAAACAAAAGGACCAAAATAGGATCCATATGTCCAAGGTAAACCTGCTAAAAGTCTTTCAAATGGGGAACCATAAATATATAATCCCCCTCAAATTCTCTGTGAAACTTCTGGGAACAAAACACTTCACCGGTAGAAGGCGCATTGATTATTTCTGAAGTCTGAACCATTAGGCTCATCCAAAGCCAGGGGCTTAGCATCACTTTGGGTTTTTTCCCCCAGTGTTCAGAAAGACCCTGCACATTCTCCATCATCTTCACCTGCCGGTCCTCTCAGTGCCTGCCAGGGCCGGTGGCAGCGGGGTGCCCGTCAGGGATTACAGTCCTTCAGCCCCAAATTGCTGGTCCGGCTCCAGCCAGAGCTAAATGGTGAGTGATGGTGGGAGAGGTACTCAGCGACAGTGATATTTTTTATTTTTGTTCATTTTTCACTAGTGCACCTGTGATCTGGATCCCATCTCAAGCAGGTGAGGGATGTCCCAGACCAGAGTAGGTGATTTTATCTTTTCTGTGAGCTTTTGCCCAGCAGAGAGCAGGGTGGTGGAGGCACGTCTCCTGTGGGCAGTTCCCTGCGAGGCACCTGCTTTGGGTGAACTCACGTCCTGGGGCCCCGCTGGCATCGAAGTGGAATTGCCTGGGATATTTAAGAGACCAGAGAGGTCATCTAGTCGTCTTTTTTTGATCACAACCTATTATTCCAGCTTTGTTTTGGAAAAAAGCACTGGTCTCGCCAAGGCCCAGCTACCTGGGACAGGCCCAGCAGATGGGAAGAACGAGTCCTTTCGCTGCCATAAAACATCACGACTTGCAATGAACTGTGTAGCTGCAAGGCCGAGCTCTGTTTTACGGCTTGCAGGACTTTTGCAAGCGGATCACAATTTCCTCTAATTAATCCATTATTTGAAATTATTATGCGCAGGGCTCCTGCTAATGTTCTTGGCCGCCTGCGGCTTCTGGCAGGGGACTGGAGGCTGCAGGCAGAGCAGGGCTGTGCAACGCCGGAGGTGCCGAGCAGCCGCCCGCGCGGCGGCCGGGGGGCTCGGGGGAGCCCTGCGCCCATGCAGCCGGGTCGCCGGCCGTATAAATGTGGATAAAAAGCAGCCGGCGTGCATTTGAACCGCGGGAAGGGGAGGTGGTCGCGAGCTGGAACGGCACCTCAAGGACCGGGCCAGGTTGTCCACGGCTCGGTGTCCCCAGCCGCCCCCTCGGGCAGGAACGCGGGTGCTCCGGCGAGCCTCGCTGGCCGCCCGCGCGCCCCGGCTGTAAAGCACGCGTCACTGCCGCAGCGAGGTGCGATTTTAGGGATGTTAATGAGTAATTACATGACGGTTGTCCGCAGTCAGTGCTGTTAATCACCGGGCTCCTGCCAGGGAGAACCGGGGCGGCGATCCAACCGCTTCAGCAGGCAGCTGCTGCCACCTCGGCCGCCTCCTCCTGCCTCCCAGCTCCTGCTCGGGGCCTTTCCCTGCTCCTTCTTGCTTCCAGGACTTCATCTTTAGGACTGACAGACACACTTAAAGCTTACATTTGAGGGCCAATTTTTAGCAGTAGGGTAATGTCAAAGCTTAACCCACTCTTTTGCAAAAACTATTGAGCCTGCGCCTCGGCCAGCTCTGCGCCCACCTTCGGGTGGCCCGGGCCTCCCCTGGGGGCTGCCGGGGGGAAGCCTTACTCAGCCCCACCAGGGCAGCAAAACCCAGCCGGGAATAGAGATTTGCTTCTCCAGCCCCCACCAGTCTCAGGTTTCTCTAAGCTCGGAAACCTCGTGTGACTTTGGGGAAAAGAAGAGCAGTCTGGCAAATGCCAGCGGCTCGGGCGTCTCTCCAGAGCTGCTTCTCACGCTGCTTCAAACCACCGGCAAGAAAATCGAACGAATTTGAAACCTGCAGCATCTTTCGAGCCTGGCTGCTGCCCTTGGCCGCATGAGGAAGCGGCTCCGAGACTCTGGCTCTTGCGGGCAGGCCTCGGGGGAGCAGCTTTTGCTGCTGAAGGCGACACTTCACTTCCCGCTCACTTTTTACGCCTTTATATACTGCTTCCTGATCTGGGCTGTGCAGTACCTGCATAGTCCTTGGCATGCCAAAAAACTTTGGGAGACCAACAGGCTTCTTTTCATCTTCATCCCAACAAACCACTCAGTTAGGAAAATCTGAAAATCAAACATCACCCAGCCAACTTTTTTTAAGGGTGAACTGAACTGAGTAAGGGGGGAGGGGAAATCCATCCAGAATCCAAGTAAGGCTTTGGCTGCGGGGGAGAGACGACTTGGGGAAGATGCGAGCCTAGAAAATAAGGTCACGATGATTTTCCCCCTGCAGGGTGACGCTGAGCACATCTCGACTTACCGTCTCCGTACTGGAAACGGGTGCCGCTCGCTCGGCTGGCTGCAGCCGAAGGCTGCTCCCGGGGCGCGCTTCCCGTAACGCTGCTCCCGGCCTGCTCGTGCCCGAGAGAGGGCTGAAGATGCTATTACCATCTGCACGGTAAAAGGATCCAAAATCCAAAACGGATTTTTTTAATGAAAAATGCGTCATGCTTGGAAATCTTTCTTTAAACAATTCAGAAAGGGCTCTGTGCGTAAGTTTACCGTGCATCCCCCATTCCAGTTGCATCACGTGTCTCAGTCATTTTGAATTTTGCTTCAAAGCCGCCCCTCCACCAGGAGAGAGCTGCTTTTTGTGTGCGAAGCGCTCTGTCCGACGACAGAGGTTTTCAGAAACGTTCGGTGCCAGCTGGCTCTTCCTAAACTGACCCTCGGTAGATGCTTCCTCCGTTTCCGCTGGGCGTTATTAGGGAAACCACGCGGTATCCGATTCGGCGTGGTGCACGCATCAGGACTCGCGGAGGGCTGCTGTAATTCACTTGCTTTTAGAGCGGGAACGCAGACTGACGGTAGCACAGCTGTTCTGCAGGAGCAGCTACGATTCGCGTTGCCTGCAGGCCCCCCGGTAAACTCGGCTTTACCGGAGGACGAAGGAAAGTTCCTCCAGGAGATGAAATCACGAGGAGCGGCAGATGGTAAAAGAGTCATTCCTTCACCTACCATTTCCTGAAATCGGATCAATCCAAAACCTCCTAGATCCTTTTAGATTTTTCCTCCCTTTGGAAAACCGATCCCACAGATGAAATCGCCTCGTCGAGACGAACGCTTAAGACTGCTTCATCCCGCCAAAAGGTCACGCGCGTCCCCCGCGCCAGGAGCTCTGCTCGCGGTATGGAGCTGCGCCTTGGCCGAGGCAGGGCAGAGGAGCCGGCGCGGGCACTTTCCGAGCGCCGTCGGCAGCCGCTCGGCGGGAAACCGCGGCGATAAAAAGCCCTGCAGAGAGCTGGAGCGCTCAGGTGCCGCGGCGAAGCCCTGCCAAAAGGACTCGCGTATGATTTATCAGGGTAACGCTCTGGCCAAAGCTGAAAAACAGACTTTGCTGCCCTGTTAATTTTGATACAAAAACCAGAGAAAGTCTAAGACATTATTGTCCAGTTTAAAAGGAAACAAATTTGAAACAGTGATAATAGTTGCAAGTGGATATACTACTTTGCTTAAAGGGGAATTGAAATATTCTGCTAAATATGAATCTAAATTGATCTTTAAATGAATCTAAAGATCACGCTGTATTTTCCACTAGTTTATCAGACATAAAAATCAGTGTTTTAACTGTAGCAGCTTTTTTTTTTCCAGTGCAGTTTATCCTTACCGTTCCAAGCTGCTTTCTGCTCATGAAGTACTAAACCCACCACCACACACACTTTGTTGAAGAATTTTGGACATTTTACATAGCATTTTTTATTAGAACGAACAGGGAACATTCCTTCTGGAGTTCGGACTTTGGCTAGCAGACTAATTAATACCCGGCAGGCAGAGGCGTTCTGCGCACACCCGTCACTGAACGCTTGCGCTGGGGCGCAGAGGGAAGGCGTCGCAGGCCCTGGTAACTCCGGCGGCAGCCTCGGCCGGCTGCTAGCACCGAGCGCGCGGTTTGCGGGAAAGCCACTTGCCAGCGGCTGCGCTTGCGGCACCGACAGCACTGCTGCAAAGAGATGCTTTGGTACTGCTAGCTTTGCCAGTGACAAGTTTCTTTCCCCCCCAAGAAGGAGGGGGGAAAGTAACATCATCTCAGCTTTTCTATCCATATATGCCTTATACTCTTGGGACATGACTGGCCCAACAGGACTGACAGCTCGCGGGACTTGGGCACGTGAGACATTAGCAAGGCTTCTAGCTCTGACAAGCTGTGACAGTTTGGCTAGTAGGTAGTGAAAAAATTGTCAGATATGGCTAGAGCCAAGACTCAGGATCTCCTGCTCATCCAGGAACCATCAAATTTCTATTTGACAAGTTTTTCCCTCTCTGAACCACAGCGTCAGAATGTGACGCCCAAAGCAACCGTCCTTGTACTGCCACTGCTGCATCGCGGACTGGCAGTGTGTTTTGGCTGCTTTCCTTGAAAACTCAGTTTTCAACAAATTTATGTTTATACATAAACGTGACCAAACTAAGAGCTGCAGGCAGGTAAAAATCTGTTTTCCCCAGAAACAAAGTCATGTCTGAAGTAATTTACTAAGTTAGAACAAAAATGTACGAGATGTTGGGAATAATAATTAATGCAGATTCATTTTCTTTCTTTCTTTTTTTTTTAAACCCCCACAACCCAGTAGTTGTAATTTTAGACTATAAGGTTGAAACCATCTCCTCTAATTGCACAGCAGCACCTGCATCACAGCGCCTCAGGCAGCTGCAGCAAGTGAGCTGATTCAGACCCATAAAACACTAGGCAATATTTCCTCGGGCAGCAAAGGGTGCTCAGTTCTGATCACCTAGGAAAGCAACTGAGCAAGGAACTGACAGCCTGCCACATTTCAAGGAAGATGGTTTTAGGTTTGTCTTGAAGAGCAGAGTTACCTCCATTTCCCAACTGCAGCAGTGTGTTTCCGTTTATATGTCATTAAACCACAGACATGCTGAAGCGCTGGGTCTCCCGCAATCCCTGCAAAAAAGTGTAATTAATTCGGTAGCCACTGCCATCTAACAGGAATGATTTTTACTTACCGAAGTCTCATGCAGCCACTGCAGCCACAGTTTCTAGGGACTTGCACAGATTTTCTTTGCCCAAATTCAGCTTCAAAACGTAAAATCTGAGGTTTGGCACAGTTGTTTGTGAAGGAACTCTTCGTATGCACTCATCAAAGCTGTGACTTAGGTATCACAAAGACGGTCCAGTCAAAACAGTGTCAGTGCTTCTGCTGCCCATACTGCTCTACTAATTGGTACGATTTTTTAGAAATATTTTTATTAACATTTTTTCCTCTTTTGTCTTTTGCATGTGAGATTTAACTGTGGGGAAATAGCCATTTTGTCGTACACCTAAAAGCTGCCACTAAAAACGACGCAAACAGAACCGCCCCTCCCGAAACTATAGTTTAATATGTAGTTTGAAGGCAACAAAAGAAACGGCCCAGTCAACATTGTTATACAAAGAAAGGTACATTTTTCTTAAACATTTGAGTGGAAAGTGAAAGCAAGAGAAGGTATTTTCTTATCAAAAGACTGACATTGGTATTATTCTTTATGTCTAGTAAAATCTGATTTTCACAAGCAGTAAGACTGATAACTCCAACTTAAAAAGCTGAGAAAAGCAGGTGAAAATAGCATAAAGCTATGCTGCGATCTTTAAACCCAATATAATTGGGCAAAGTCAGATCATCATGGGCTTTTTATTTTAACTTCGAATCCAGCTGAGATCTCTTCCTGACCCACAGTCACATAAACAATTCACAGAATTAGCTGATATATTCAACACTTTTTAAAAAAAGTTACTTTCTTCCAAAACAGACTCACCAGCAGTTATGCCATCTAGTGGCCTGTTTTTTCAAAGTACAACGATTAGTTATTAAAAGCTTTGGTTAAAACTGTAGAATACTGATCACTATATGTTAAAAAAAAAAAGAAAAAGAAAAGAAAAAAAAAAAGAATAAAAGAAAGGTTAGAATATCCAGTGCTGAGCACTGCTGCTGACTGGAAGTACAATCTAAGAGAAATTCAGCCTCTTCTCTAAATGTCAATAATCGACTTGAAGTACAGATACTGAAAAGGCATGTTACAGAAAATACTTATTCCCCTTTCTTTAGAAAGGTCCCATATAACCTTCAAACTTGTAACTAGCATGTAGAGTAAAGCAATTGTTTACATCAAAACATCAGATGCTTCACAGCAATACCATTCCCCTCATTCTCTGTTCTGGGTCTGAAAGGCTTACGTAAAGCTTTGTATCGTCATGTAGACCTCATTTTTCCCATATATGTTTTATTTGAAAAACAGAATTATAGTTTCAGTCTGGATTCTTTTGCTTGCAAAGCCTTGCTTGCTAGTTCAACTCTTTCTTTTAAGAAGCTAGCTTCTTCACCGCTTTTGTGGGCTTGCACATTTTTCAGTAAGAAGTGGGTAAGGAAAAGCTTCAAACCTTCCCGTAGCATTCCCAATTTCGGGTTCTCAGATATCCTGTAAAAATACAGATGAAAACAGTATTAAATTTCCTTCTGTTGATAAGTTAAGTTTTTAAATTTTTGTTCTTCAAACAGACCTGCGGGAAAAAAAAATCAAGCTATAAAAGGAGCTTTTCTGAAGAGGCTTTCAAATTAACAGTAAGTCTACATTGGTTTGGCAAACAGCCCAATGCACTCAATGTGCAATTGGTCCTCAACAAAATGGAATATTAATGTAAACAACTACATTACAGTCAAATCTGAGGCAAACACCCTCTTCAAACTTCCTTGTGTTTCAGCATAATGGTTAGAACGACATCACTTAACTTCTCTAACACAACACTGCAAGTTTAATAGAACAAAATCACAGAATCACAGAAGAGTTTGTCAGAACAGACCTCTGCAGGTGATTTTGTCCAACCTCCTATGACAGCAGGGCTAACATTCAGGTGTGGGCAGGCTGCTCAGTCTTACCCACTCAAGTCCCATGCATCTCCAAGGACAGAGATTCCTCAGCCTCTGGGTAAGCCACTCCTCCGCATAACCACTCTATGAGCAGTTTTTACTTATTTCTGATCAGCATTTTCCTGCCGCAATTTGTGATCACTGGTGCTTTTCCTTTCACTGTACACCTCTGAGAAGAATCTGCTTCCATTTTCTTTATAATCTTCCTTTAGGTAAGGTGAAAACTGCCCTCTCAATCTTCATCTTCTCCTCTCCAGGCTAAAACCCCAAGTTCCTCAGCTTCACCTTGTACATTGTGCTCCAGCCCCCCCAGCCATTTCAGCTGCCCTCTTCCAGACTCTCTCCAGTTTGTCAGACTCACTCTAGCACTGGGAAAACCTGATACAAGGCACAGCATTTGAGGTGCAGACCCCTAAGTGGCAAGCAGAGGGGAACGATACTTTTGCTAACTTAGCCCAGTATGCAGTTAGTCTTCATCACTGCAAGTGCGTGCTGCTGCTGCCTTGTGCTTAACTCCTTGTCCTCAAGGGCCTCCAGATAATTTTCTGTAGTCCTGTTCCCAGCTAGTCACTCCCCAGCCTGGACTGCTGCAGGTGGTTATTCTGTTCCAGGTGCAGGACTTTGCATTCCTCTCTGTTCCACTTTGCAGTTCCTGTTGCCCCATACATTCAGCTTGTCAGGGCATAACTGAATAGTAGCTGCATCCTCCACCTTATCAGCTGCTCTCCTCAGTTTGAGTTTTATCTGTGATGACTAGTAAAAAGTTACTTCATTTTGGTTGAACTGTTTCCAAAGTATAGAAACCACTGTTACAGTTCACACACTAAATGTTTATACAGCGATAAAAGGTCAGCCACCTGAAAAACAAACAACTAACCTCCCCAAACAACAACAACAAAAATCTTTCTTCCTGGATTAAGTTACAAATTAAGGCTGTTTCCAGAAGAAATAGAGTACAAGTGAGAACACTGGGTTTCTTGTGACCTATATTCTTCCAGACTGTATTAGGGATGAGTCCAAAGCACTGTAAACAAACTTTACAGAACTTGAGGATATTTACTGGTATCTTTGTAGCATGTTAAAAATAAATAAATAAAGGAGGAGTCAGAGTTACATTTTAGTCTCTTCAGTAGAATTATTTCTTTTGATCACTTTGGAGAAGGATTTAACAAAGGATCCCTGTCCCATATACAGAAAAAAGATATCTGGACACCATTATTTTGAAAAAAATCTAATCTTTCACTCAGTAACATTTCTTTATTTTCTTCCCTAAAGAAATCTGTGAGCCACAAAAATTGCTGTGAGATTGAATCTCACTACACACAGACGGTAAAGCAATAAGGAAAGCAAGTAAGTACAGAACTCTGTTCATGAGAATTCAATGACCAAAATGACGCACTGAGTATGTGAAAGCCTTAATTATTTTGTGCAGAATTTTACACAGTTCTATCTATACCAGATTCTATATTAACACATAAATTATATATTCCCCCCTCTGCCCCTTGCTTTAAGGGATGGACAGCTGGTATTTGGAGAAGGCACTGTGTACTTCCAAATAAAATAGGCAAACCTCTCATTTGTTTAATCACTACTCACCAAGGATTCCCTGGAGATCTCTCTGATCACTTACCTCCCAAAAATGTCACTAAGGTCTTCAGCATCTGTTTTGATTAATAGCGTGCTTAATACTTGTCGCAAGAAATGGACATTGGGTTTATCTAGTTCACTGAATTCAATTACCTAGTTAACCATAGAGAGAGAATTAGAGTAACAATTCAAGTATTTCACACGACTGAACTCTCTTTACAACAAACAGCTTTTAGCACATTGACTGGCCTTCCCTATATCCTGAGTCTGAAGTTCAACACAGAACAGTGAGGTGAGAACATCACCCCCAAAAGTCAAACAATAAGAAAGCAGTGAAGTTTCTAAGGAATAACCTGTCCACTAGTGCCAGAATAGCAGGATATATTTTCCAGGAAGATAAATAGTTCAAAATTGAGGACAACGTAGAATACTGCCTGCTTAATATGTTTCAGTTACTCTTTTGAAATAAATTCTACACACTCCTCTTCTTGAAATCCAAGTGCTCAGTAGATTTCTACTTGTTCTATAAAATCAACATTGGGTAAAGGTCATGGCATGAAATTCACTGATGAAATTTGCTAATGTAGGGTTCTTAGTTCTAAATCTGGATACTGCAAAAAGCAAAAACCCAACGTTCTTACAACTATTCTCTATATAGAATGGTCCAGGGTAGTCAAACTATTAAAATCCCTGCAGATCTAGCATGCTTTCATTAAAGCCTTTCGCAATAGTTTGATTTGGTCAAACCTAAATCTCACCCCACATCATCACCAACAGAACTGCTTGTAGCTCTGTACCATCATTTGTACTGCTCTGAGAAGGTTTACTGGTTTGGGAGCAACATCTAGCCCAAATTGGTTCTCTGGGTTTATTACTGCAGCAAAACCATCCTCCTTGATTAGGGAACATGTGGTAGTGTGACACAAAAGCCCATAAGTTTTTGTGCAGGAGCCACCTGGGAACTAGCATAGAGGGTGGCAAGTCAGAGCTACTGAGGCCTTTCCAGACTGAAGTTATCTCCTGATACTTTTTATTAAAAGGATTCTTCAGGAAGCATCCATATTCTCCAGGACCTTGATACTCTTGGGTCAGTCCAGCTCCTCTTTCCCCATAGATTACTGGGGAACATTATTGTTATCAATGGGAGCATTAATACATTTGCTTATTAAGCTGGTAATTTTAGGATAGCTTTCATCTTAGCTCATCACTAGCTGAATTACTAGCTAGGTAACAGAGAACATGCATTTTCCACAAAACTAGCAAACATAAGGAGAATATAGAAATATTTTAAGAAACATACCAACCTTGAGAACTGAAAGTGGTAACGATTTTGTCCTTAACAAGTGAACTAACAGTGAAATCAAATTGGAGACAGCAGTGGTTGACAGGTTTCCCAAGTCTCGGATTTTATCCCAAATACTGAACTGAAATGTCATCTAGATGGCAAAATAGGAAACACCATAAATCAAGCAACTATTTAAACAAGGAATAACGCAACAACTCCTTTTTGTCTTCTATTCTTTATGAACACCTGCTTGTTTAAGAGATATTCAGTAAGACTATTCAATTCTTTTAAAAAGTGTAAAACAGAAAGAAGCAAATCTGTTGCAGAAATTACTTTGTTTCCTACTTAGATCTGACCATGGGTGTGTCTTACTAACTGCACAGGTACATGAGTATAATTTTTGTCAGGATCAAGATCTGCATAGGTATTTCTCTGCTCTCAGATATTTAACGAATGTCTTTCTAACCACAACAATGACACCACAATAAAGCATAAACAGGTATTTCTTCACCTGGAATCGTCTTTCATATTCACAAAACTTGCTGGCCAAAAACGCATAAAAGGGGTTATATGTCTTCTCCTGTAAGCAACAGTAAAGGATAATGTGAACAATTTCTCTCTCTTGTTGATCTTTCAGTCCAAGCCTAGAATTTAGTAAGAGAATAAAAAATAGTTTAGTAAGGAAAAACAACTGCCCCAAAGAAAGAGTTACAGTCAACACATGAGAATAATATAAGAGGAGGGAAAAAAAAAGTCACTCTTAATTCTAGTTGTTAAAAAGCCCTTAAAACACCAAATGGAAACAAACTGCTAAGACTGCAGACTAACCCAACATCCCTGTACAGAAACACTACGTGTATTGGAATGCAGTAGTATGGTAATGCAGTAGTACCACTGCTAAAGGACTGGCTGCAAAAACAAGACTGCAAGGTCAGGAGTGGAATGAGACAAGTATAATCAGTCCCCGGGGAAGGAAACGTAGCCCACCCCATGTTTGTACCTCTCCACAAATGGAAACAGAGGAGAGGCCCTGCTTTCACCGAGTCAGTCCCTACTGGGGGGGACTTTGAAAGCTGTAGTAGTATTGCAGCTAGCACTGCAACATGGTAAACCAACATAGAGTGTAAATAGTGAGGTAAAAACTGTAGGATGTTATTTTGGTTACCTCACACTTGTATCTGTGGTCACAGGAAAGAAAAACAGCCTTTGGATCAATATAAGCCTGTTATGAGAAACACATGTCCAGGACTTTTCACTTCTGTGGTACTTACTGGAGATTAAAAAGATATTAAGGTATTTTTCTTATTTAATTGATGAAACTCTTTTCATCTCTAGGTCAGTTCAACTCCATGTTAGATAATAACTTAAAGTTCATCTTTGTTTGATAGTAGCCTAAGAGGATGCAGTCAGTGATTTCAGACCTTAGAAAAAAAATCCTGAAGAAAATAAGTCTGTATCAATGAGTACCTCTGCTGGCTGTCTCAGCATAAAGGCCAAGGACTCCATAGCCTTCACACGTAAATAGCTGACCAGTCTGAAAGAGGGCTGAGACACTTTGGCAAGAAACAGTAACTAACTCGCAATGTACCTGCTCTGTGAATAATATGATTTAGTTTCCAGGGCTGTCAAACGCTTGGCAGCATTAAAACCCATTAAAATGAAAAATGTTTAATATTATAATCTGAATAATGTCAAATGAAATTATTTTCATTGCTTTAAGCTCAAGTTTCATCTGGCATTAGTAAACTCAAATGTATTTTCTAAGTAAATTAGACTCTACCAGAACTTGATCTACAGATTGCAGAGTACAGATTGTCAGGGCTCGTGTCTACTCTCCGTTGGTAGTGTACCCCTCCAGGCATCTGCCATTGCATTTGATCACAGATACATACCAGATTTAGAGAGAAAATATTATCATTTAGCAAAAAGCCCAAAACAAAACAGAATTTAAGGTTTTACAATATGAAAATCTGGGATAATTTCTATGTTGATTGCTAATCAGCAGCAACAACTTCAAGTTTTGTTCTCTCAAAAGAAAGTATCGCTCTAAATGCCAGGCCAGTACTGTCAATCTCTTGCTCTCCCATCAGTCAAGTTCTATCCGATTTTGTTATAGAGCAACTAATTTTTTCTTTTGGGGTGGGGAGGGGGGACATGGGGACAGAAAACCCCCACAGTTCTCAGCCAGCTGAAATGAATTTAATAGATGACTTGTGAAATTATAATTCAGCCACCAATTTGGTACATTCTTATTTTCCTTGCTCATCATCACTTCTGCCACAAATCATTTATTTTGGAAATATTCATGTTGCCAGATGGTTGTAACCAAGTAAATCAGTATTTTGATATTCAACTTTGTTCTTATCTTCAGTTCACACACCTAGCAGTGCTTTCTCTTTTTAAATCTGACATTCCTAGAAATCAAGAATTGAAGAGTCAGGATTGTCTTTCAATGCTTAGCTCCATTATAAAGCTATAAAGATTTGCTAACTCAATAATCTTGGAGAAAGAAGCTGCAGCCACCTCACCTATTAAATCATTCGTAAGGTGCAACATGACCAGAGACTTGTATGTTTTAGACCACTTAAAAACATTTCCCCCAAGTATGGAATAATCGCCTCTAAAGTAGGTTAGTTTTCACTAGTGAAAGCCTGAGAGAATCACCTTTATATCAAAAAAACCCAACATTCCAAGAGACCTTTTTATGTCAATTCAAGTGATTTTAGCAGATGCAATCACATACTCACAATCCTGAGTATACAGACAACATTGTAGCAGGATATCCTCAACTTCTACAACTGTTTCAATTCTTTATGTAATGTTAATTTTCTCAATTTCTGAAACTCTGTGAAACAGCTTAAAAAAATGCCTCTCCATCAAACCTAAGTGTTAATTCCCCCTCCTATATGGATCTGTGGTCAGCTGCTTAAATGGATCAGGCCTCACTCTCTCCTCTGTGTCTCCAGACCTACTCCCAAACCTCCCTTCACATTGGCACTTCTGCAGTCAGAGGTTGAGCCACTTCAGGGAGCTATTCTGGCTACAAACTGATCACCTTCATTTGCTGAAAGGAGAAGAAAGATAGGCAAAACTATAGCAGCCTGCATTTAGAATGATTTGAATTGCCATTGAACCACATCTCAACTCTGTCAGAGAGTTAGCAGCAGATAAATCAACAAGCATAGTTAAAATATATGTACTTCTCATGCACTTCTTCAAGAGACTGACACCAAACATATGAGTATAAATTCTCATACACTTTGGAAAGCATGTTCACATTAAATTTTTAATTCCTTTACTGACAAATCTGCGTACTTTCCATTATTCTCTGCCAGACACAGGATGATTTGAGAATTCTTCTCTCTGTGCGTTTGCTGTATAAAAATCAGTTTCAACACATAGCAGGAAATCTGCAGACACAGTTTTTCTGCCAAGTCTGTGTGTATACAGATTTGTATACTGGTTTAAATAGCAAGGATGAGAGTCAAGGATCAATTTGCAAATTGAACTACCAGGCCTTGGCAAGAACTGCAGCAGCAGCTAATTTCTTTTAATTGAATAGGCCATATTAAGATATTGGAAAGACTCCATCAGTCTTAAATCCAAGTTGTGTTTTACAGAAGTGGCATTTAATCAAATATTAGTGGACTTTATTACAAAGACTATTTTGGTTTGGTTAGCAAATTAAATAATTGCATGCCATCCTGATAGGACAACTCCCTTGAATTACAAAGCTGGAACAGAAGAGTTCAGACCTGATCTCTCCCCTCCCAGTTACTACAAACTTACAATTAGTATTCTGACAAACACAAAGAATAGCTCAGTTTGAGCTCTTCGCTGATCACATCATCTTCTAAAGAGCTGTTTGCCAAATGGTAGGGGAACCAGTCTTAACAGGAGAGGTGACCCTGGAGCAAATCCAAAACTAATAAATTCTGCAGGATTGAAGTGGAGGTGCTAAAACATTGCCAGATCATGCAAGTATGGACAGAGGTCTACAAGGTGACCTAACATGGCAGCAAGAGGGGGCAAGGAGCAAAGGAAGAGGCAGCAGTAAAGAAATCTAGCTATAAACCCAAGATATATCCAAAAGGGTCTTAGAGACTTGTCTTATGAAGAAGTAAGCCTGCAATAAACTTTCATATGCTGGACTGGGATCCTCAACTCCACTACAAAAACATACAGGCTCCACAAGTCGAAAAACGCTGTAAGTAACATAACAGTTCTGAACATACGTGACAATAACGAGGGCTATTCCTTTCCTCTGACTGCCAGTCACCTCTTCCTGCTCCCTAAGTAGTCCTTAATCACATCAGGATTTTAGCCCCCTCCCTTAACCCTTTTACTCCCTTCTCAAATGAATGCCAAGCTACTCACTCCTTTGATTGCATTAGCAGTTAAATGCTCTTAAGCGCAGCTCCAAAAGTTCCCTCTACTCCACACCAACAATATTTTATTTTTCCACTCCTCCCCCCAAAAAAAAGCTTTTTAGCCCTGGGCTTTCCTTTGTCCTCCTCTGCACTTACTTCAGAAGCTTTTCAAAGGCATCCAGGAAGTCTTCACTTGTCATTAAGACACAAAAAATACCTCTTCTGATATCAGTGTTCATTCTCTGCTTACGAGCAAGCTCCATTATCTTTGAACTCACCTGAAAAAAAAAGCGTATTTTTAATGCTATTTTATTTACGCTTGCTTGAAGAAAGCAATTTCAGCACAACCTCTAACATGACCATTAATGAAGAGCTCCAGGAAACTGAAGCATCAATCCAGCAGAGAGATACAAATCATCAGGAGCTTGCTTTTAGCTAGGGAAATCTAGTTAAATTGTGCCAATTATTTTTAAGAAGTGCTTCTCTAAAGGTAAGTGACCACAGTCATCTTACCACGCTACTTTTAGTATCTGCTTAGATATATGCCATTCATTGACAGACAACACTACCTTGTAAGATTTCATGCTATTAATGCACTGTAGATCAAGTCTCTTCTTCCACTTCATATAAGAAGTTACTTTTGCAATTCTACAGGATTAGAACAAAACTATATCATAATACTCGTAATAACAGTTCTCAGGAAGGACATGCACAGTTTTTTAAATGATAAGAGCAGGTTTTATAATCTAAAGGCTTAATCTTACAAGAGTCCATTAAGCTTGTTTTGGTGAGCTGCGAAAGGAGCTCATCCACCTGTATCAATATTCCAAATACTGCTGAGACTTGGATTTACCTTTCCTATATGCAATTTTTGCTGAGTCTTGCTGTTTGTATCTTCTATCATTGGTGCTCCACTCCAGGATGAGCCTACAATCCACCAGCGACCAACCTTATCAGCATTGAGGAGAGATTCCAGGGAGACACGGAGCTGAGTTTCTTTTCCAGAACCACTGTTGTGAACCTTGAATAACAAAATAAAAAATCCAGAAGCTTTTAGTTGAAACATTTTTTGAAAAACAAGTACTTTAAGGTAACAGCACAATTTAATAATCTTCATAAAGGTCTTTACATATTGCTTTTCACAACCTCTTCTTTCAGGCAGCAGCTTGAAAAGAATGTACAAGTTTTCCACATAATCTAATTCTTCAAATACAAAAAGTTACTTAAACTTCAGAAGTTTCTAAACATAGCTTTAAAGTGATCATCAGTTAAAAAGTTCCAATCCTAAAATCAGATTAGAATTCAAATTTTATGTTAACATTGAAAATTAATTGGTTTTCCTTGCAAAAAGCTTTTGATCAAATAACATAATAAAATTGTGACAAGTTTTGTAGTATCAACAAGACAGCCTAAGAGTTGGATTTTTTTTTTGTTGTTGTTAAAAAAAAGCTCCACCTACAGAAATAGCAGAAATAGATTACTTAGCTTATTTTTGCCTGGTCTATTATTGCCAACCTGAACATCCTGTACTTACACCAAGTTTCAAAAAACTGCAGTTCCCTAGGTGTAGTTGATAAGTAGTGCAGTTTTCAGGTTGGAAATAGATGGAGTCTAGAATCAGATTCAAATCTAGTGAAAAAGAATTAGTTCTCAATCCAATGAGATAGAAAATTACTTTCACATATTTATATTGAGTTGTTTTAGATATCTAAAACCCTCCAAGCAACTGGAACAATTTAAAAAGTGATTTTTTTTCTAACGGAGTTTTAGACTGCTAAATGAATTCCAAAGTCCTATTCATAGCTCAGTAGGGCTCCATATACTACTTTTGTTACTTCTGAACACATAGTTTAAGAACAGCTGTACTACACGTCAGGAAGTATCTTACCAGTGTTCTTTGCAATTTGCGGAGTTTTTCAACTGGTTCAGGATCATAACCAGGAATCTTACGCATGTCGTTATTTCTCAGTGCCAACATAGTCTCTAGCATAAAACGAACCTATTAGGAAAAGAAATGCTGCTGTGGATTATATGCTGAAGTAGTTTACTTAATAAAGTGTACTTTGAAATTACTGTTTTGTGAGAATAAGCAGCTCAGCTAGCAACGTACATTGTATTTGTGTTCGAGTGATCTAAATCTCAGAGAATAATGCTTACTTTAACTCCCATTATCTTTGTTTGTGTTCAAGCTTCAATTCAAGGCTTAATCTGCTAAATAAATAAATGAATAGCCTGAATCATCATTTTTTTAAGGTGTACAAAATATCATGAAACAGAAGTATTGTTCATTGTATAATACCACAGCAGTTCCAGTCACACTCACTACAAGCATGTATCTGTGTCTTAAGAAATAGGAGAGAACAACTCACAAGAAAAAAGTAACTCAACACAACAACTGGATACTAATGGTAACTTAGAATCTAACTGGAGTATAGCATGAAATTTGTTAGTAAATTAACATATTTAACCAAGCACTTATTAAAGCCTATTCAGAATAGAAGATCTTTAACATACACATACCCTAGTCTGATCCTGAAGTTTCTTCTCCACTGTGTTTGCTTTGCTCTGCGCTTCACTAATCAGTTCCTTCAAAGCCAATGGATCATCTCTTCTTAACGAAAAGCCCACATTTTTCAGAAGAAACAAAATCAACTCAATATCCTTTTCTGTGAATGTGCTTACAAGCCTCTTCAGAATATCAAAGATCAGGAGGGAATGAACTACGTGGAAGTTATACAGATGGGCAATCAAAGCAAATAGATTTTCGCATTCTTTCCCTTCAGCATCACTTTTATAGACTTCATCAAACTTCTTCACCACAGCTTCCAAAAAGTGAGCACCAACCTATCAATAGTTCCATTTAGAGGAAGAAAAAAAAAATCCATGCAGTTAAAGATTTTTAAAACTTCTGAAAAACATTAAATTTGGGGGCAATATCAATGTTAACTTTAAAGAAACACTGTTGTTCCTCTTCACTAATACGGATGCTATGCACTTAAATATACAAATAGTATCTAAACTCTTCCTAAAGTGTATGTTACACCTCATGCACGCCATCCAGTTGCCTTTCAAAATCTGTGCAAGAAAAGTAAATGTTATGAAATCAAGGCACATATCTATCAGAATGTACTTGTGTCCACAATTTACACTGACACATGCTAGCATCTTCCCAGCTGCCAGATCAGCATGCTGCTACTGCTAGTCAAGCTGCATGTCTGAAATCAAATACACCAGAGTTTAGCACTCTAGAATAAAACATTTATTGCGGTGCGGTGGGGTGGGGGAAGAGTGTGAAACAACCCCCAACATAACAAGTTTTCTCAGTTGCTGAGCATGATTTAGGCTGATTTTACAGTGGAGATAATTTTGGAATATCTATCTTTGCATTTATGAAGAGAAAATTGATGCTAAAGATTGAAATAAAAAGCCAAGATAGATGTGGGTAGATAATCAGCCTATTATTAACCTAATCAGCTAAGGTACAAACAACAAAAAAAAATCTGTTATTGTTGTGCTAACATTTGCTGACTGATCTTATGTAAAGTTTAAATTCTCATAGTAGCACTCACTTGTATTGCAAGTCTTGAATAGTTCAGGTTTAAGCCTTACACAACAGTCATACTACACAATCATAAAAACAGAGATTGGAACTCCAGCTTCTCCATTGCCTGAACTTATTTTTAAATGCAGTTGTGTTACATTACCACAGTTTTGTGCAGTTCATATTCTAGGTTTATTTTACCGAAGAAAATAATGGGGCTTTATAATAACGTATTCAAATAGTGCAGACTCAAAAACTGTAAACAGTCACTGGTACAGAAGACCGTCTGTACCAGACCATACCAGACCAGGGTATCAGCTATCTATTATTAGGTATTTTTAAGTGTCAACTTAAAGTTAACTCTAAAGTTAAGAACGAGAACACAACTTGATAGAAACGTAATGCTGGAACATCTCAACCTCTTTAGAGATATTTCATTGAAATTAGCTAAAATCTTGCATTTGACACTATTAATTTCACCTTCTTATTAGTAAGCAAAATATCTCAATCATTTGTCAGGCTTATAAGTGTAAAAAACTCCACCAGGTTTGCCAAACTTCTGGACGTTTTTGATGTTCTGGATTCATTTGTAAACATAATTAGTTTCACTGACAATATACACGATTGGGCTTTAAAGAATCTCTACTGATATAAAGTAATTTCTGTAACTGCAAAGCTTTCCATATTTGGATACATATAATTCAAGAATGATGTCCTCATATACGCAAGAAAGTGGCAAAGGATTAGTGTAATTAAAGATGAGAAAATCTGAAGAAAAGCTGAAATTCAACACTATAAATGGACGCAGAAAAGATTATTCACGATTTTCATGACATAAGCAATGCTTTTGTGACAATGAACAAGTGGTAAATCACGGACAAAATAGATCAGTCTAAGAAAGGAAAAGGGGACCAAATCTGTTACTTTAACTTGTGAATGTCTGGCTAATAACCTACAAATACAGCTACAACTGTCTTTTAATTTCTGCTTATATGTTACTATATAGCATCACTAGCGAGTGCAATATAGTGCCATGTATGCAGAAATAAAAAAGACAATCTAAACAAAATATCAAACACTGCATAATACATGCTATAAAACAAAGTCAGTCCCAACCACAAGATTTACCTCAATTCCTACTGTATGATGAAGAATGCTGACCAAAAGGACATGCTCCATCATCAATCTTGTAGGCATTGCAACTGCAGTAACACAAGCATTCATAAGAATATCTGTTAGAGTTTCATTCATGTCCTTTCTACTGTTGGCCATGTAGAGCTCTTCCAGTTGTCCACTGATGGAGGACAAATTTGGTTCACTCAACCTGGTCAGAAATAAAATCTAAAGTTTACTATTCTTCTCTCTGTATAGTTTCACAATTTTCATCTAAATCATTTTTCTTAAGCTCCACTAGTTTTCTAAAAAGAGTGAAAAACTGACTGAAAAGATGACCTTTTGTATTTTCCCTTGTTCACTAACCTGAAAACTGCAGTAAATATCATGATTTTGTTGGTACATAGTTAAGATCTGACAGGGATCTAACATTTAATGGGCACATTCCTACCGACACGTAGAGAATTACACCTAGCACTGACAAGCAACAGGTGTCTTAACCTTATTTTTGACATTCTCAACTTCTATAACTACCAACTTTGTTGGTAGAAATTCTTCAAAGATAACTATTATTAAGGATAGGAGTCATGATTGCCAACTTAAAATCAGTTTGCAAAGAGAAAAGTCACATCCATGCCTCTTTTTTGGGAATGATGAGCACTGTCACATAGAAAGATTAATGACGTGCTTACTGCATTACCTATTAATGAGACCATTCACCATTTTCTTCAGTCTTCCCAATTCTTCTCTTTTTTTGTCATCTACTGCCTCCTGAGCTTTTCTCACTTGAGGGGGAACATACTTTGTAGCACTGAGACCAAGACTCTTACCAAGAAAAGAAAACAAAAAAGATAGCAGATGAGAATAGCATTTGAAATATTTGAACACAGGTACACGTTTCTATTTAACATACCAAATTTTCAGCTAAGTGTGCATTCTACCAGCCAAAAACTAATGCCAAAGGAACAACTGCATACAGAAAAAGCATACAACAAGTTATCAGTTATGATCAGCTTGATGGCAGCAAAATCCCTTTCTCTTTAATATTTATTTAAGCTCTTTTTCTTAAAGTTGACGTCTTTGCTCTTCGCATCACCTAGCTGGACAACAGATGCCTTCAGAGACGAAAGCTTCAGATGGCCAAAGCGTTTCCCCATGTGGGCTAAACGATCTGGAGGTCCCTCTCTTCCACACCCCCCTACAAAACCCTTACGAAACATGCAGGACCTCTAGAGACACCCAGAAGAAGTCACACTTTGGCTTGTGACTGATAGTCCTCTTAACATAAGCTCCCAGTAGAAGTGGTTAATCCTGCTGCATCCCTGTTCTTAAATTCTTGCTGGGGAATAGCACCACTTTCCTTTCTTCTTCTGTTATTCGCTCATCTCGTATATACAGACAGGGCTACTGACCTCCCGCTTTTGGGTACTGCTAGGAGGAAACTTTATCCTCTGCACATCGTGCTTGTCACTGGGACCTGGAAGCCCTCAGAAGAGGCAGCTGCTGGACCCCACAGCGCTTCCACCCGAGACACCACGGCGCGGGGCTGGTCTGGGCGGCTTCGCGCTGCTCCCACGCAGACGCGGAGCAGAGCCCGCTCGACGCCAAGCCCGTACCTGCTCCCGCTCCGGGGCCAAGCTCCCGCTGCCCTCGCTCTCCCAGCGGCCTCCCGCCTCGGCCTCCTCCATCGCGTCAGAGGCCTCCTCCAGCTCCTCCTCGTCCTCTGGCCCCTCATCTTCTTCCATCTTCTCCTCGTCCTCGAGCCCCTCATCTTCCTCCTCCGGCTCCTCCTCTTCGAGCCCCTCATCCTCCTCCTCCACCTCTTCGTCCTCTGGCCCCTCACTTCCCTCTGCCGGCCCCCGGCCCTCGCCGCCGGGCCCCTGGCCGACCTCCTCATCGCTGCTGGCGTACAGCCCGGCGAGGGTGGCCCGGGAGCCCAGGGCGCCCAGCACGTAGCCCAGCCCGTCCCGCACGAAGCTCTGCGGCAGCTCAGCCGCCGCAGCCGCGGCCCCCGCCGCCTTCCTGCGGCGCTTGCCCAGCCCCAGGCGCCGCTCCAGCCGCCGGATCTCCTTCTCCTCCGCCGCGTTGGCCTCC
>NW_028186646.1:4851217-4893852 GCF_003343005.1 Rhea americana
CGGCCGGAGCCAGAGCTGGAGCCGGGCTGGCCGGGGCGGCGGGGGCCTCGCCCGGCTCCTCGCCTCGGAAGAGGCGGCGGCGGCGGCTCCGCTTGAGCCGGCGCTTCTCTTTCCTCACGTCCCGGCGGTTCCGCCGGCTCTGCTTCCCCGAGCCTTGCGGCGGCGGCGGCAGCTGGTCTCCGGCTGCCTGCACGAACTCCTGCACGGCCAGCCGCAGCCGGGCCAGCTTGCCGCCGTCGCCGCGGGCGCGGCCCGCCCGCTTCATGCCCCGCTCAACCACACCGCGCTTGGGCGCCGCCATCTTGGGCTAGGGCCGCCCCTTCCCTTCCGCCGCGCGGCCGCCATTTCGGGCAGCAGCGCCCCCTGCCGGCGCGGCGCGGCGCGGGCGTGGGGCACCGCACAGCCCAGCCGAGCCCAGCCCAGCCCAGCGGCGTCCGCGCGCACACGCCGCGCTTGGGCCTCGGCGGCGGTGGCGGCGCGCAGCCGCTCGTCTGCCCGATCACGGGGAATTAACTGTCCTCTGCCACACTGCTGCTGTCAGCAGCAACACCGGTTGGCAGCTCGGTCTTATTTATAGCGCCTTTTGCTGTTGTTTCCCTCAGTGACCTTCCCGCTTGCCAGCTTTGAAGGCTGCTGCCTGGTTTCAGTCAAGTTTTGACACGATGCCTGAAACATCATGTCCCATCGTGCCCCAAAACACTGAATTTCCCCAAATTCCTTGAAAATAGTTTGCTGGGTAGAGGAACTTCTCAGCTGAAAGTGCTGCAAGGTGAGCTCAGACCTTAGCCGACTCCGGGAAGCGCGGTGTCCGAAAGGGTCCGCGCTGGATCTCCCGCGGAGCCGCGGCCCGCAGGAAACCGTGCTTCGTCCGCTTGTCGTGGGCTTCCTGGCCCCTCTTGAGCAGTGAAGTACCGCAGAGGAGTTGTTCCAGCTGAAAACTGTACATGTCATTAATATTCAGAAGATTGTTTTTGTTCTTGCTATGCATCTTTCCATCCTCTCATTACGTCATGTGTCCTGGATGCCCTTTGCTTCAGAAATCCGGCTTTCTCAAGGCTGACGCGTAATGAATCTTTCACCCTCGGTGACACAGTTATGTTCAATTGATTTGTCAAGGCATTCCTTTTGCTACGCTTCAAACTATATATTATACTATAATTTATTTCTGGGCTGCTCTTTATTCAAGCACAGACAGCTCACAGCCATTTTGCATCCTATTTATAGATTTATTGATAACACTATTCCAGCAGCATGCTGGAATGATAGATAAATACAGATGGATATAAAATGAGTAACTATTAGATGCTTTTAAAACTCTGAGATTTGCATCATACTTCTGTCTCATCATGTTATTTGTCATTCGTAGCAACACTTCCAATAATGGGAAATTTCATACATCTTCAAAGAAAGAAAATGTGAATATTTGCCTTCCTCAATATTTTATATTTTATAAGAAAATATGGAAAGTATATATTTTGCTGAACTATAAAATCACAAATTTTGTTGAAAATGGCCATGTTACTCGTTTTGAAAAAAATATAAATAGAATTATCATCACCTGTTTATGAAGTAAAAATACTTTCTAAGAACACAGAAAAACAATATTTCAGACAAAATATAACCATCAGGAAAATCTAATACTGAAAGAAATATCAATCTGCTTAATAGACTAATTGATTATTCAAACATAGTGATGCCACATCTAAATTAATAAATTACTGCAGATAGTTCAGAAATGCTTGAATTATGTGAATAGAATTAGAAATGCCTATCAACTACTGTTCCAACTTTCCTAGATACCAAAATAGTGGAGAAACATGATTTCCCTGCTCACATTTGTACCTAAGAGCATTTTATGGATTTCACACGTAGATCTCTGTAGCTTAGCAATTCCATTTAGCAAATAGGAATTCTGAGGTGAGGGAACATTTTGTAATTGTTCTTTGTTTTGACAGTGATCCCACAGCAGAGAACAAGTAACAAGGGCAGGCTTCACATTTAGAATGAAATTAAACATAATGGTGTGATTCACTGGAAATGAAACTGTTGCTCCAGTAAATTTTTGTTTCCTATGGAGATAATCTTTGTTAGCAGATCTTTGTTATTAAATTATATTCATAGACCTTTTTTTTTCTGCAGAATGAATGGGGTATTATTCTTTTATTCTGGTATCTGCTGTTTTCTTCTGGTCACCTCCCAGATGCCATGAAAATATTGTTTAATAACAATATAACATACACAGGTGGATACTGGCTCTTTTGTAATTTGCCAGTACTGAGAACATCCTGGTATTTCTCACCATAGGAAAAGTCAAAGAAGCATCTGAAAGACTGATCTGATACGATCATTCTTTGTTCTTATCTGTGGAATACAACAGCCTGATTCTTGAAAGAATATCACTTTACATCCAGCAAAGCCCTTTTTTGACTATTCAGACTGAATGAATTTATTCTAAGCAAAGGGAGCCTCAAAAGAGTGGAAGTTACTTGAAGACTTTCTGGCACGGTATGTCCCTGTTTGAAATATTCCCGTTGTGTTATACTGCCTCCACTGTGATCAGCAGAACTGAAATTTGGTCCCTATGAAAGGGAAGGGCTGCTGGAGTGTTTTTTTTTTCCAAAGTCTCAAGACAGTACAAAGTTGCTAACTCTTCAGATGTGCTTCAGTTCCATGAAGCACATCTTCATTTCTGTTTCAGAAGGCATTGGTAGGTGAGTAAAAGGATTTCCTAATGTTTCATAATGTAAAGATATATCCCTCTTGCCCAGAATTTTGTTTTTTCAGAGGGTATGTTCTAAGAAATTTCTGAAAGCCAAGTCCTCCCATTGCTTCTTGTTTCAGACATAATGAAAACTGAAGTACACAAACACTGAAGAAAAATCTTTGTCCTAGCAGACAAATAACAATTCCCAGAATTTCCACAGTCTTCGTATCAGACCTTGGACTGTCAGTTAACTTCTCTGTGCTGCAGTGTTTAATTTTGTTCAAAATGAGTTACCTGCCCTCTTTTTTTGACTCTTAAGGCCATGGACGTATATTCTCTTTTATCTCCACACCTGCCAGCTGAAGAAGTTACCACCCTTACCTGCCTCTTTTCTGGGGCTACCCCAACAGATTTGCTGGCTGGAAGTTGTTTACTGAGTTTCTTGTGTGATTGCTACCCCTTAGTTACTGAAATCAATGCCCTTTCAATCAACACTGTCAGGTAATGTTCATTAATAAAGATCTACAGTTTGTTTAAGCTAATTAAGACTCTTTTGATTGAAACAAACTAGGAAGCACCCATGTGAGTAGCTGCACGAGCAGATGCAAGGGGATTTCAGTAGCTCCCCCCCCCAAAAAAAAAGGGGGGGGGCTGCTGAAAGTCATAATCTTGGCTGGCAAAACTACAGTAAGGAGAGGACATGTGTTCACCAACTTTAATCATCGCTGTTCATTTTAGTTAACTGGAAGGAAGGAACTGGGTACTAAAGGTTATTATTTAGATAAATGATCTAAAAGACAAGCATAAAAAAGACATATATGCTGGGTGAACGCAGAAACCCATTTCCCCAATCCATTAGTATTTTCAGTTTTAAACTATAAAGTGATTATCTAGTACGTGACACAAGGATGACTGAAAAAAACGTAATCAGATGATTCTCATTAAGAGGAAGAAGTAGGTTTCAACTAAAATGAGCTTTTAAATTAGTGCTTTGTGCATATCACAGTTTAAAAATACAGAATTATAAATCAGGATAGCATCACTGATCAACGTCCCATATTATGGCACTTTGCATTTCCTTTATGAAATTTATATAATCAATGTTTCTGTGCCAAGAAATGTAAGGAGATTTAGCTCTAAGCTGAAATGTACCTAAGGAACATTTGTATTATTTTGTCATTTATAGGGCAGTTTTCATCCCCTAAATGAGGCAAATATTTAACAAGGCACATAAATATTACACATTTTTTTGGTCCTTAAAACACAAATCCTGGTTCCTAAATCCTTGACTGTAAAAAGAAACACAGGTAGCAGTAGTCCGTTTTCTCTCTTGCAACTTCCATGGTTGCCCCCCTGGTCAATTCTGTACTCCAGAGAGCTCTATGAGAGTGAGTTCTGGCAAGCTGCACCTTCTCAGTTTCTTTCAGCAGCAAAGCCTTCATCCAGTGTTTCTGACAGCTGTTTTGTACTGCCAGTATTTTAGCATAACGGCCCCTGATGTTTCTGGGACTATACTGAGAGCTGAGTTAAGTAACTTGATCTGGGTTGCCATTGTGGATTAATTTCTAATCCTAGAATAATTTCAGTTGGAAGAGACCTCTGGAGTCACCTAGTCTAACCCTCTTTCAAAGCCTGACTGACTTCCAAGATAGATCACATTACACAGGGCCTATACAGTTAAGTTTAATCTTCAAGGAGAGAGATTCCCCAACCTGTCTGGGCAACTGTAGGGTGCTTGACCAGTCTCATGGTGAACATTTTATTCTGTATATGCAAGTGAGATATTTCATGCTGCGAGTTGTGCCCGTTGCCTCTTGCTACTTTTGTGTGCACCTCTGAGAGGAGCCTAGTTCCATCTTCTCTATAACCTTACTTTACATGGTAGAAGGTGGCAACTGAATCCCCACTGAGCCTTCTCTTCTCTAGGATGAACAAATACAACTCTCTCAGCCTTTGCTTTACATCATGTGCTTCAACCTCCCAACCCTCTAACTATTGTATAAGGTGCTATTTTTGTTTTTCCTAAGTATTCCAATAGGGATCTGACTGCTTTTTTTTTTCCAATACGTGCACTTACCAGTTTTAATCTGAATCACCACTGTCTTCAATCACCACTGTCTTCAGTCAAGATATTCATGATGTCCCTCATATCAGCACATTCCAGCCTAACAGTACCATCTCCTCTTTGACCATCTCTCAAAGTATTCTAAAATAGCAGCACTGTGATTTAACCCCAACAGATGAGATGATGTTACTCTCCCCCAGTTTAGATATCTACAAAATAGGCATCTACAGCAGAGCCAGGCACGCTGTGCTCTGTTTATAGTCAGATGGAAAGAAATAGGTGCTTTTACAGAGTAACTCGCCTAACCTATTTTAGGTATCTGCTTCAGCATGAGAGAGACAGTGTCTTAGACTCCCTTAACTGTATGGTTAGATCTTCCCTGACTAGAAAGGGAGTCTTGCCTGACTGCCTCAGATACAGTCGCAGTCTAGATACTTTGTTAGTCAAGTGATTCCCACTCACAGAACAAGGCAGTGAAACAAAGGAATACACTTATAAACTTGAATAGCTTTGTATATGTATAGTTTGTTTTTGGCACATCTGACATTAGAAACCATGCTAATATGCTCCTAATAATGTATCTTTTAGGCAATTGTTACCTTTCAAGACTTCCATTTTGCAGCTATTTTAAGATGATCTTAATCTGCCATTCACCTCTCTTGGCAGTGCATTTCCTTACCCTTTTTCATGCTAGCACCAGGATTTGTGACACAATCTATGATATCCAAGATGGGATCCAGATGGAATTAATATATTTTTTCTTTCTACTGGTTTATTTTTTTGATTCACCTGACTATAGGAAGATTCAGCTGGCTATAGGAAGATGGCAGAAACAAGTAGCCAGCAATGGGGAAAAGAAAGGAAGGGAACTGCTCCTTTCGATGTTAGAGTAGGCTAAGATTACCTTAAGTCCCTCATGAAACTGCACTATTAGCAGATTACAGAAACTTTCTGTTTCAGTATAGCCCAGTAGGTAGACATCTCTTTCCTATGTTGCTTTAAAAGAGAATTCATCACTCTAGTAACTACATCTGGTTCTTCTGTTTCCCCCATCTGTAAGTATTAGCACTGGTGCCCAATATGAAATAGGTTCTGAAACACAGATAGGTGAAAATAGGAACAATTACAAAAATCCTCTTTTTATAATTACCTTGCTTATCATGAAAGGGTTTGTCTTTCTTGCTCTCCCACACCTCCCAATAGCGCATTATTTACAAAATAATTTTGTAAGAAACAGCATACTCACAAATAATTACATTAAAAATAAAGCTTTGCAAAACAGTGTGTCTGGGAAACTGGCTTGTTTTGTACAGCTTGGATTTTCTTTTTCTCAGTGGAAGTTTTCTCCTTGCTTACTGGTACCCCAGATAAGATGTCTGTTTTTAGGACAACCCACATTTATCTGGATTCACTTTCAGAGCGGCAGTGTTCAGCTTACTGCAGCTCGTTCCTGTATGTAATCATGGGAAAACACTTAAAATGAGGTATGTGTTAGTATTGGTTAGAATGTTATTATTATAGCAATCTATTGAAGAGACCCAGTTTTATTCTTCATTTTATAGTTATGACTGTAAATTCTTAACTGTAAGTGCCTTACTTTCATTAAGTGTTTAAATAATTTCTGGCAGTATGGGGTTCTGATTCAAGATGGGGGCCTCCTGCAGTGCCATAATGAAAGAAAACAACAAGAATAAATAACTGTGCCCTTGCTTGTGAGCCATACCACGATCAGAGCAGTACGTTTGAATTCACAAGCCCTTAATTAATCCTGAGTCTTGCAGCTCTCAGACAGGATAAAGTTATCTGCTTGGTGTAATATTTCTGCCTGTTTTTGAGGTCTGCAGATATAGAAAAGTAAGCTTTAGAGGGAGATAAGCATAATGGCATTTTGACCATGTATTGTTTTCAGTACAAAGGACAGGCACATGTATACTAAGACACAGCCATAATAATGATGTTTCCTGTCTACAGATGAACTGCATATACGTAGGACTCAGTCCTTCTCTGGTGTTCGCAGAAGTGGAACAACACAAGATATATGATCCTTGTGTTGCTTTGTAAATTAATTATGTGTTCTTTCCATTTCCATTTCAATATTAAGGAGACTTGATCTAACGTGTTTGAACGCAGGACCACAGACCAGAAACAATGGAGGTCTCATCCTTACCATGATAACTGCCTCTTTGTAGCCTTGTGTAAGTCACTTAATCTCCTTGCTTTGAGTTTTGCTGGGTAAAATAATTATAAATATGTTACAATGTTAACCTAACTCACAGTGGAAATGGAAGAACTGTTTAGATGTTTTTTTAAAGCATGATGAAGAGGAAAGGTGCTGTGCAGGAACTGTTATTAGAGATAGGTCCAAGCAGTACAAATTCAGATACTGAACTAATGTGGATTTCCCTAATGATGAAGGAATATTGAGATTTAATGTTCAATATCACCTCCATTATTTTTTAGTCAGAGATGCATATCTGAATATGCAAATGAGCTTGCTTCTTGTTTTTTTTTCAAAGACCTGATCTCTGTTCTGGAATTTATTCTACTCCAAGCTTAAAGTGAACTTCTACGGTAAAGATGATTGGGTGTCACAGGGCATCCGATATATTTTACCTCCTTGTGATTCTAGATACTTGATGGCAAACAGAAAGCCTATGGCTGGATTTCAAAAGAATGAAAAATTACAAGTCAGCCTAGTTTCCAGCTTTTGTGTAGAAACAGAGGTGATTAAGCAAAATTATTAGACCTATTCAAGGCCGATGTCGAACATTGTTTTAAAGACCACAGTTTAAGATTGATGTTACCAGCAGCCTCTTGATGCAGACTGGGAACATAGCCCTGGAACAGTCCCAACCTCCAGCAATGAGGAAATAGAGATTCAAGGTCACTTGTAAGCCTAGATGCTTTGTATGGCACATTTCAATACCTCTTAGATTCCAGACTGACTAGAGGTTCTTATAGTACCAAGGATTGCCCTTTTATGGGGTAATGACTATGAGTGATTATCAGAGAATGTTGCCTTCATTATCTGTGATGGACAGACAATACAGCATTATTCTGTAATCGAATTTAAAAACATATAGCATTTTATTCTTCAGTAACTAAGGTGAATGACTATATGATCCAGTATTACTGTGCAGTTCTTTCAAAAATAATTACACACTAAAAATTGTAATACATCAAAAATTTAATTACACTAAAAGTGCTTACTAATGTTTTGTCCCTAATCTGTTTAATCTTGGCATCTGCATGCTATCCATTAATCTGCTTCAGTTTGGTAAAAGCTATAGGTCACATTGTGAAGTTCTTATATTTCTGTGTAGTCAAAACTTCATTTTTTTCCCAAAGTAGGGCTCCTGTAAAGATACTGATTTGGGGTCCATGCCTGTGTGAATACCATGATACATGTAACAGAGGAAGATAACTAAGATAATGCTTTAGTTGGTGCATATTTCAGATTTCTGTATGAGCATAATTTTTCAGTTTACATTTCTTAAACTTACCAGTTCTTAAAGTAGCCACTTAAAAAAATCCTGTATCTTTAAAGAAATGGTTTATTTGGGGCATATGGTTCAATGCTTTACTTAAGTAAATAAAATATAAACTGTGTAATAAAATAACCTGAAGTGACATCCTAACAGTTTTTGAACTACATGTTTCTTTCTGTCTTTCATATACATACCTACACAGACTAACATAAAAGAGTACTATCAGCTGCTGCTTCTTTATAAATATCAAAACCCCATTCCCAGTAGAGTCAATAGATGGTAATTTTGTCAAAAAAGGAAATACTAGTAGGTTAATTCAAATTAATTTAGCATTCACATCAGCATATTTTGGCTCTTGTAAAGAAATTTTATAGAAGACGCAATGCAACACAGAGTCTTTCACAGCAACTTATTTTTATACTACATTTTTATACATGTGGAATAACAAAGTATTTTGGAGAATTTTACATATAAGTAAAATAAGCCTATATGTACACACACACACATATATATAGATATATGTGTATCTAAATACAGTATAAGTATACATGTAGTATATAACTGTATTTATGATTTTAAAATTTATGTACTTTATTTATGTGTTTAAACAAATTATTGTAAAAAAATGCAATAAATTTATCCTGCTGACATTGTGAATGAGTGTTTCATATCCCATAATATAGGGCAGGAGGAACTATTTTAAAATTATGATCTTTAGCTATTTCTTGATTAATTTTCTATGAGGATTGTGTGTGTGCAAAGCAAAAGAACAGCATAGCTTCTCACATTTTCTATTATTCTTGGTACTTAAAATGGCATATGCCAAACAGAACATATCCGTGATTGCTTTGAGTCTTTACCATATTTCACAAACATTTCTCTCTATAGCAGTGGCAGCTGCAATACCTCCCTCTGCTCAGTTTTATTATTCTATTGTGTGGCAACATAATGAACTGGCTCAAGTATTTATTCTGATTAGAATATAAAAAACTTTATTTTTTATGGGTTATTTTCACCTAATCTGTTTGGCCTTATCCTGCTCTGTCATAGAATCATAGAATCACAGAATTGGTAAGGTTGGAAGGGACCTCTGCAGGTCATCTAGTCCAACCTCCCTGCTCAAGCAGGGTCACCTAGGACATGTTAGACAGGGTTGCATCCAGGCAGGCCTTGAAGATCCCCAGAGAAGGAGACTCCACAACCCCTCTGGGCAACCTGTCCCAGGGCTCCGTCACTCTCACAGGGAAGAAATTCCCCCTCACATTCAGGCCGAACTTCCTGTGCTTCAATTTCTGCCCATTGCCTCTTGTCCTGTCACATGGGACAACTGAGAAGAGTTTGTCCCCGTCCCCTTGACACCCTCCCTTCAGGTACCTGTACACATTGATAAGATCCCCCCTCAGTCTTTTCCCCAGGCTGAAGAGGCCCAGCTCTCGCAGCCGTTCCTCATAGGGCAGGTGCTCCAGCCCTCTGATCACCCTCATAGCCCTGCACTGGACTCTCTCCAGTAGCTCCATGTCTCTCTTGTCCTGGGTAGCCCAGAACTGGACACAGTACTCGAGATGAGGCCTCCCCAGGGCTGAGTAGAGGGGCAGGACAATACTGCTGAAGGGGTGGTGGGAAAAACTGGAGAACATAGATGTGCAGGATCAGCCTTACAGCCCAAGAGATACTTAGACACTGTTACAAAATTGTAAAATGAGAGTAGCACTTGCCTTTTCTGAGGTTCTATGGAAATTATTAGCCTGCACTAGTATAAAAATAAATTAGATGTGGAGAGCTTGGAATTGCACAGTGTCTGCTGTAAAATTACTTTGCAAGTGCCAAATTAGGTAATAAATTTTATAAGATGAATAGTCAAAATAGTTCTGGATTCAGTTATTCAGTAAGGTTGTTTAGGCCATGGAGAAGAAAGCTGAGGCTTCCTTTTAAGCTATTTACCAGCAAGACTGCTCTCTCAAACCTGTCCTGTATCAAGGTATGATCAGACAATAAGATGGACAGAAGGATGTACTTTCAAGTTTTTCCCCTGCTCTGACATCCTGTTTGTAGGTATCATTTCTCCAAGTCACTTTTAGGCCTTTTATTTCTGTAGAACATTTACAGAAATGTTTTAGCACAGACCTGATTCTAAAATCAGATGAAACTCACGGAGAACTCATTTCCACAGTGAGATACAGCACAGAAACCAGCACTTGCTAAGTAGTACACAGCAGCTGCATTCCAATGGACAAAGTCTTTTACTTTACTTCCAAGCCTGCTTGTACAAAGTTTGGGTTTGCTTTGGCTTTTTTATTCAGCAGTGTGAGCAGATACTCCATACTCTAGCTCATAATGTGTGCTGTGCAATGCACTTTTTTTCCTATTCCACAGAATCCCTTATAATGCCTCGCTGGAAGCTAATGCAATTTTGTGCCTGTATAGAAAATCTCAGATAAGCCACTCAATTTTAGGCATCTACTGCTACTTTCAGATTATTAACTGGTATTATGCATGGAACAAAGATGCTAGTCAATGTGAATATGTGAATATATCAACTTATCTAGACGTAATTAAAATCAGAACAGAAAGAAAGATCACCACAGACAAAACTGGATTTGCTACTCTAAGGATGAGGTCAAAATTAATTCTTGTTTTTTGCCTTCAACAATTACTTTTGAATTAATTTCTTGAGGAGAAGGGGAGGGTAGAAGCATGTCTTTCAGTGTGTGATGAGTCTCTGCCTATTTTGAAGTGGCTCTGGGAAGAAGGATGAACTTTATTAAATATTATTTCATTTTTTTCCCCCTCAGTCCTCTTGTTAAGTATGGCCTGGCATTCAAGGCACAGACCCTGGCAACAATCTCTCTATGTGAGTTAGAACGGGTGGAACTGAAGAACAGGGACAACAGCTAACAAACGTGTGGACAGCGGTCTCTATGCAGACCTTCGATTTGAAGGGTTTGCATGACAGCTGTATGTTTTACTGTATGTTGTGTTGAATGACTTTTCCTCTTGTCCAAGCCAAGAGCTATGGCTCAGCATAAAACAGAAAAAAGACTAAGCAGGGATGGTGTAATAGTGACTTTCAAAGGGGTGCCACACGTGAGGGCACTCCATGTAAAGTCTAGTCAAGTACCATCTATGTGTCTTGTAGCTTAGATATATAGGGGACATTTAGTGTGGAGTACCTCTGCAAGTGCAATCACTGGTAGGATGAATATACTTTGAATATGATATATGGCTTACAGATCTAAAATTAGGGAGATGGAAACATTTTAAAGAGTTGGATGAATCATAACTTATTCCTTGTTCTGCACTCCCACCAGCAAGACAGTTTCAAATCTCTAGATCTTTAGATTCCACTGTTCAGAGACACCCACGTGCTTTTAGTTGCTAGAGATGCCTTTTGCTTTCATATGAGGACCAAAGGCCTATACATCATCACAGAGGTTGTGAAACCTGCCGTACTTTCATTACTTAGAGGTGTAATTATAATAATGCAATATATATTTGAGAAATAAGGTAAACCTTCAAAAACATATTAGCTATTTAACAAGTACTGGCTTGCTTTTTGGTAAGAAACTAGCTATATCTGAGTCTAGTTATCATAGAATCATAGAATCAGTAAGGTTGGAAGGGACCTCTGGAGATCATCTAGTCCAATCCCTCAGCTCAAGCAAGGTCACCTAGAGCATGTTAGACAGGGTTGCATCCAGGCAGGCTTTGAATATCTCCAGAGAAGGAGACTCCACAACCTCTCTGGGCAACCTGTGCCAGTGCTCCATCACTCTCACAGGGAAGAAATTCCCCCTCACGTTCAGGCAGAGCTTCCTGTGGTTCAGTTTTTGCCCACTGCCTCTTGTCCTGTTAGTAAAAAGAAGCATTGTCCTATGTTATAAAATATTTTCTGATAGACTATGCTAGAACTGATGAATGCTCTATGTTCTGTGGAGACTTCCTGTTCAAATACAGATCACTGTGACACTGCTTATAGTTTTGGAAGAGATAACAGCATAAAGGTCTCCTGATCAGGAGATCAGACTAGACAATTGCAGTGGTCCTTTTTGGCCTTCTAGCTTTTGAAGCTAGCTATAAGCTTATGCACTGAATCATGGGTAGAGCAAAGAGAAACTCAACCTGGCAGCTAAAAAATGCACCGTAAAAGTGCATTTTATATATGACTATTGCATGAAGACATACCTGTTGAAATTTGTTTGGAATGTCCTTGAACACCATTGAATTCTCCAGATTAGGTGGTGCCTGTGGAACAAACCTATTCATTTTGTTAATGAGACAGAGGAGGAAGATAAAGATTTAAAAAATGCCTGGCATCATATTTTATTAGTCACCTAATATAATTATTGACAGGGATCGAGGATGTTAAGTTCCAGAAAAGGACCACTTATTATCTTAACACTCTTGAGAAGCATTAAACACATTTGAATTTAATTAGAAATGAGTATCCATGATTTAAGAATAAATCTTGCCCCTATTAATTTTAAGAATTAAGATGATTTATTTCCTTTAAAATTTCTAGCATTTTGGATAAAAGTCCTTCATAAAAGGTGCATGGCTTACTGTCAAAGACAAAATTTATACAATGTAATTTTGTGAATATGACTGAAAAACTGTTGTAGTTTAATACTAGATGGATTTTTGAAATGCCTTCTGTGTGGTATTTAATAGTGTAGTTGCCTTAGTCATGATGAGTCAGATATTGCATTTAAAGAGATAAAAATAAAATAATTTAACTAATATCCCCATTTTTTTTATTGCTTAAGGATTTGGAAATGCAATCCATCTTCTCCAGAAATTAGTATAAAATTTCATTTGTCAAAAATATAGAAGTAATGAAAAATATCTTGAGGGTAGTCCAGAAGCACAGATGGTCCAGCTGATTAATGATTTCTTTTTTTTTTTAATGACAATGAATTCAGCCATACTAAGTAGTCAAAAATTGATAATATGGGTGGATATTTGCATTTTCATCATTTATAATGCAGCTAATGCATGGTCATGTGTTTCAGAATCAATAGTAAAGTGGCAGACTAAGATGTCTAGTGAAAGATGTTGAATGGGTCACAAATCAAAGGAGAATGTTCAATAAGGACAGGGAAACGATAGGTAAACAATCAGCAAAACTTGCAGAGGAAGCAGAGCCGTAACGATGGGCGAGACTGTATAGCCTATGCAGCATGTTATGTGAATGTAAAGCTACAGTGCTACACCGCAAAACAATGTGGAGCTGGAGCTGCAGTCATTTTAAAAGGTACTAGTAAGCACTTCAAGAATGGCAACTTAAACATAGAAACTGAAGAGAAAGCATAGACCTGTAAACCATTATTTGTCTAACATGGTGAGACTTCAGCTTGAGACGTATGCTGGCACTGTCATTCAACCAGTGGTGAAGCATCTTTAAAGCTTCTAATGATTGTTTGATAACATATAATATATTGTCCCCAAATCAAGTAACTCTTTTGGATCCCATTATGATGTTGCCATGGAACCCATGATACTGGCAAGATCGTATTCCATATGGGCAAACACAACACTCCAGAACAGTAAAATAAGTATTTCATGTACTTGGCACTTCAAGGAGTTCCCAAAGATGAGAAACATTATGAGCAAAATTGATTTGGATAAAAAATAGAGATGGAGGAAATTTTCTTTTAAGAATGTATTCATTCTGGTCCACAAACTACTGCTAGTAACACTGGCATATGACACAAAAAGTTGGCAAATACTGGTAAATAACAGAGCGGTAAATTACAAGGATGAGCTAATCATTCAGAGCAATCTGGAATGCCTGGGAAGAAGCAAACAAAATATGCTTGAATTCAATCAGATGTAAACTGATGCACCTAAGAACAAGGAAGCAAGGTCCTATCTGCAGAACAGGGGCTGTATCTGGGAAAAATGATTCAGAAGAGGAATGGCTTGCTGCTGAGTTGCTGGTTGACATGAACTCTCAGTGAGAAGACAGTTCATGAGAACACTAAACACACAGGCTGGATTTACTGACTACAAGTATTCCTCAGCTCCCAGATCCTAGAGCTCAGGCCACTACTTTTTTCCCCACAGTGTATGTAGGATTTGTTTGTTTGTTTGTTCCATAAGATGAGCCATTCTACCTTGAGCAAATGATTGCTATAGAATTTGGATTAAAATGATCCAACACTTGCCTTTAAATAAGTGAGCAAGCAGACATGGCAACCCAAAACAAATATAAAAGGCTATTAACCTTATTTCAGATCAGGCATGAGCAAGTCTTTTACGTGCAGCCAGACTTGTTAGAAGGAAGAGAGGAGGAGAAACAAGTTCTTCTGCTGCAAATCCCATTTTCTTCTGGGATAGGTTCCTTTGCTGTTTATCAAGTAGTAATCATATTTCTCACCTGTTTCTCAGAAGCTGTGTGCTCTTTTCCAAGGTAATGACTAAAATGGCCTGTCACAGGGAGCATAAAATAAGAATGAATAGGCAATTTTACCTCGGTCTCCGGAACTGCTCAAAACAAGACTGGAATACCGTGTTCTATTTTTCTGCCTACATTTTAAAAAGTATGTTAAAAGTTTGGAGAGAATTCAGGAAAGAAGGAGGAACGCTTGTATTCATGGTTAAGAAAAATCTTTAAAGAACTTACAATCAATCCTTTTAACTGACTGAAAAGATTCTGAGGTGAATTGCTCTTATTACTACGAAATACTGAGTATTAAAAGATTTATTGTAGTGAGGAAGGACAGAACCACAGTTAGAAGCTGAAGGTAGTAAAATTATTTTCAGAAATAAGGCACATTTTAAAATATTTTATTAAATAGCAATTAAATTGCTATTTAACAGCAATTAAATGTTTGATACACTGCAAAGAGAAGTAGTGAGTTTTCTGTCTTGATCCATCCACTCTAACTGAACACTTTTCAGAGACTGCTTTAATCAAACATTAATTTATGAGCTCAAAACAGACGTAAGTGGGTGAAAATGAGGCCCTAACTAGAGCCTTTCATGACTCCTTAACTGAATCTTTTTGGATTTCAGCTCTGTAAAAATTATTGTTGCTGGTGGGAGTTAGGAGTTCTGCCCATAAATACCTACCTGAAGACCAAATCACACATGGATAGAGAGCAGAGGAGTAAAAGTCCCCAGGCTTGTTCATAACATAAAATATTAACACAATGATTAAGTATATGTATGGTAGGTGAACTCTGACTCATATATGTATCCTCGGATATTTCATCTCATTCCTAACCAGCTAAGTCTTGCTCCTTAAGTTTAAACAACTATTTATTTTATTTTGCTGTGTTTTGATTCTTCACTATGAAATAAAAAAGCAGCAGCCAAGGTGAATGGAAGCAAACCCAGCTTTCAGTCTCTTTGTGCCTGCTAGATACTGAACTGAAACTCTTCTAGCTTGGTGACACGACTTAAGCTTCTTTTACTTAAAAGCACCAAGCTGCTGCAGAGTTCATACCTCTCCATATACACTTCCCTTAACATTACAGCTGTGGTGAACAGGCTGGGCATTAGGTAAGCGCTCGACTGCCTCTTCTTTGTGCATTGGCGGCTCGTGTACGGGTTCATTATCACAGGGACATGTAGTGGCCAAAGATGGCAGCAGAACAGAGCCTTTGCTATTATGATTTTTCTAGGATAAATTTGCATGTTGGAAGTCTTCTGACTCTGGGTTCCTACCGATGAAGCAAACGTATATTTTACCATATTCAGGCACATAGGAACAAAAGAGATTTTCTTAGTCACTGAATCCAGTTCCTCAACTATTACAAACCATCATATCTTACTAACCTTTTAGCAAACAGACCAAGCTCTAAGTTAATAGCAGTGGAGATATTTTACTCTAATATTCCTCTTGAAAGATTGTTCAAAACCTTATTACTTTGCTGCTGCATTTTTCTTCTATTTTCGAGTGTATAGATTCATCAGTGTATTAATGGATATATATAAAATCCAGTACATATGTATGCATCGCTATACTGAACCAGTTTATATTCATTTTTGTGCCAATATTCTCATTTAATTTAAATTTCTTTCCCTTAGCTGTTTCAAAAATGTATATATTTTACAGTACAATACGGCATTTAGCTGGGGAGCTATTGATACTGGGTTGACACAATGAAGTGACACAAGTTCAAAGTATGATCCTTGGAACAAAAAAATCACACCTGTAAAAAACAAGAAACAAACAAGAGAAAGAAGGAAGATGGGAATGAATAGAAAATAAATGCTAGTCAGCAATATTTCAAGTTGAATCTAGACCAAGATTGATTGATCTGGCCTTCTCAAATTATAATGCAATTACTGCTGTGCTTTAGCCTACAAAATACGAGCCTTTGAAATGATCACCCAATAAATAATGTGCATAATTACGATAGCATAAAATAACTCAATTCTGATATAAAATGAAAAGTAACTTTGCTATCTTTTTTCTTTTCCTTAATTGGGTTTTGAGTATATAAAGTGCTGGGTGTCAACTGTGGCATGTGTGTATCCTTAGTTCTTTTTAAAATCAGTGGTCACTCTCAGCAATTTACTAACTTGGGTTTAAACTTCAATATGGCCAAATCTTAAGCAGGATGTGGAACGTAATCATGTGGGTAGTTTTATTAACTAAGAGAACTACTTCCTATTTCCTGTTTAGCCCAAACTGCATTTGGCTGGATGAAGACTGGCAAAGAAGGCATCATCTATTCAAATAATGCTAAATAACTTTAGATTTAAAGGTCATGCTGACAATTTTACTTTTACAGTTAAAGATGGTAATCTAAAATCCATTGACAAATTCTGGGGGAACCTGCCCAATAAAATAGTTCTAATTTTAGCAGCTTCAATTTTAGCCAATTCAATTAATGTCATTAGCTTCATTATCCCAGTGTCTTTCAGAGTTAATCCAGTGCACAGAAAATCTTCCTTGGGAGTCCAGAATACCAAACACACATACTGGGTTATCCTGATGTTGAAAAACTGTTCTTTTAAAACTGGGCTATATTTGCTGGAGGAAAAAAAAAAAAAAAAAAAAAAAAAGAAGAAGAAATTAAACAAACAGGATGTTTTAAATCCTTTCAGCTTTTACACTGAGGAATTAGACAACACTAAATGTTGGCCTAATAGAAGTCTCTTACTCATTAGATTCTCTTTCTTTGAGTGTATATATGTATGTCAGCAGTTTGAGACAAGACTGTTTACATCTAAATCATGGCTAGATAACATCCCACCACATCCCAATCAAAATCCTTAGGTTTACTGAGGAGGTGCTAAGAACTGCTGGTAACAGTCACTCCATCATCTTCTTTATTCTCTAAGTGTGAAGTAGAGAGGAAACGGACAGTGCCTCAGGCTTAATTTTTGATTTTTTTCTCTTCGCATGCTTCAAAATACTACTTTTCCACTCCCAACGCAAAGGGTTCATCAGTCAGTTTGTCACAGCTGTCTGCGCTAAACTGCATATCCTCACGTATAAATAGATTTTGCTGAGGTGGCTACCATTACCTTCCTTCTTGATATGGAGACGTAAGGAACTGAGCAATAACTTCTGCCCAAGAAAGGAACAAGGCTATTTTTTTCTGTAATACTAAAAGATTTCTGCCTTCAAAGAAATATAAATGGGGTATCATGTTTCTCATGATTCACCCGCTAAAAACGGAAGAAAGTATTTGCCAGTATGAGACAAGTTACGTTTCTGTATTTTCTTCTCAGATATATTTCAAATTCAATATATTAAAAAGATTTAGTCCAAGTAGAAGAGGAAGGTTCAGTTCTGCTATGTCTTTCCCTAACAGTTATAAAAGTACTGCTCCTTTTTCTTTAAACCTTCTATTTTAGAGGTGAGTTTAGCATGTCTGCACATAAGACTGGAAATGTATAAAATCCTTGGCACCTCAGTACAAATCTCATACCTTATTAATAAAATAAACTTAGTTTTAGATTTAATGAGCTGCTCCTTAGCAGTGGCTGAATCATTTCCCTGGTAGCTCAAAAACTAAATTTGACCTCAAGCACGAATTTTTAACCAACTGGCAGTAGGTATCTGTATTTACTGGCAGAGCCTCCCTAAGACCCTATAGATTGCCTTGCTCTGAGCCTAGTTCCTTTTCCTAACTCCTAACCATGGCTTTCTTGGTCTTTTTCTCAAAATTGCTGCAGTGTTGCTACTGCTTCTGCAGGTCATCCTCATTTCTCAGATCAAATGGCTTCTTGACTGTGGCCTGAACTCCAACCATGTCCCTCCTTTCTCTTGGTATTAGTATGCATAGTCTTTATGATATTACTGATCTCTGATTGTTACCATGCTCTTCCCCTTTGAGTGCAACCTTCTTGCTCTCCCCAGTGCTTAGCTCTGTTTTGTTCTAACTACAACACTTGTTTTTGTCTTCCTCACAAACCTAGTGAGGGCATAAATGCTAGGCTCCTCACATCCTGGTTGTAATGGCATTGCAAATTATTGTTGGCCTTTTGCATAAGATGACTAAAGGTGGGAACCTGCCCGACATTAAGCATGATACTTTGCATGAACAAGGTTTGTCCTTGAGTCTATTGACATAATTTCCACAGACAACTCAGAGAGTTTTGCATTTGATTTCTCTGAGAACAGGATCTTGCATAAAAAGCACTTGTCTACTTTTTTCCTATTTCATTTCTTGTTATAATTAAAGGTATTACTTCTACCTATATACCTTGTCTTCACTTGCACTGTTCTCTCTAGATCAAGTCCTGAGAGGGGCACAACACTACCAACTCTCACAAGCCAGACTCTCATGTAAACTTCCTCCAGACAGCTACAGATGCATTCACCACTCTCACTATCTTTGATCTTCTTTTCTTCTAGGAATGTTAATTGACAATAGTTGAAGAAAGAAACAAATGAGTAATATCTATCAGACTCAATCTAATGTTGTTTAGTGTGTAGTAAAGTAGGACAAGCTTTTCCCCAAAAGTGTCTCAGCTTCTAGGCTCGCTGTTGTCCTTCAGGTCTGCTTTATCTTAATAAACCTCCCATGCCCACAGCCTTCAATAAATACTCAGAAATTCTCCATCCCCAAGTAGTGGGCTTCAAGGGGAACAGGGGATGGGGATACTTCTGACTTCCCATGTCCATGATGTGAGTCTGTTTGCAAATGCCTTGTCTCCATCTTCCCAAGTATCAAAGAATAAGGGTTAAACCTCAGCCCTACTGAAGGAAGTTCAGCATCCAGTCAGACATCAGGCAGTCAGAGATGACTTGACTCCAAAATTCAATACTTCAGCATTTGCTTTGACAAAGAAAATGGGTCAGAGACTGGGAAGTAAATGTAATCTGAATTATAATTGGCATTGATGTTCATGGATAAAACATCAATAGAGTTAAATAGGCAGGAAGTGGTCATGTCTGTCTTTAAATGTTCCTCAGAATAAAGTTACATATTTGGATGGTAATAACATGGTTTTTGATGTGGTAAATTATCATCTATAATTGATGGTGTCTCTCAGAGGACTAGTTTTTGTGTATGTTTAGAGTACTAAACTATTTGTAAACTAAGAAACAAAGAAAATTGGAGTTAGATGTCTGTGTGTATAGGGAACAAACAACAGTGAAAGAAATGCTTGAAAACCATAGTTTACAATCCCGTGGTATTTGTGAAATGTTAAGAAACAGCACCATGCACTGAACCAACAAGAAGAAAAAAATCTTGTCAACAGACATCAATGAATGACAAAAAGCGGATCCAAACAAGTGAAATCCTGGTTTTCTCTTCAGTACAGTCATTCGAACTAGAAAGTCTGCTGCATCTACAAGGAAGGCTGAGTTCAAGGAGGAACGGCTAAAACAAGGTAACCTCCAGGTCCCTCGTGGTGCGTGAGTTCAGTGACAGCCCTTGCTTCAGCAGGGCCCATCCTGCTCTGTTAGCGAGGCACATCCCTGTCTGCACTGGTGAACATGGATGTGGCAGCTCCCAGGCTGAGGTGGCTCTGTCCACCTCGCTCATTAGAAGGAGGGCTCTCTGCCAGGCCACGAGCCCGAACACCCCCGATCTGAAGGGACCTGCACAGTCCCTCCACCACCAAGCCCAGGTCCCCCAGGCTGCCTCCCAAGGCCTCTGGAGCCTCCTGGCCTCCACAGCACCTCAGGTGCCTCCTCATCCTTCTGCACCTGCCCGCTGCCCCCGCGATACGTTTATCTGTGCCAGCGCCCCGCCAGGGCTCTCCCGAAATGGGCAAAACCCTCCCGACTCCCCTAAAACCGGGGTGCCGCCCCTCCCCCGCCCTTCCTTTCACACCCTCCCGCCCTTCCTCTAGCTCCGCCCCCTCCCCGGCCACGCCCCCTCCCGACCGCTGGCCCCGCCCCCGACCTTGGCACGCCCCCTCGGTTCTAACCCTTGCGGCGTTTGGCCCCGCCTCCCGCGGGGGGCGGAGCGCGGGCCGCGCTGGCCCCGCCCCGCAGCGGGGCCGGTGTGCGCGCGGAAGCGTTACGTCGTGACGCAGCGGGAGGGGGGGCGGTTGAGCCGGTCCTGCCCGCTCTTCCTCCTCCTCATCCTCCTCCGCCGGACGGTGACGGAGCGGCGGAGCAGCAGCCGGAGCCCCTGGGCCGCCGCCAGGGCCGGGGGGGAGCAGCCGGCGCAGCCGCCGGCCATGGTGGCCCGCCCGCCGCGGCGGGGGCCGCGGGACTATGAAGGATGGAAGCGGACGAGGTGACCATCCGCGAGCAGAACTTCCACAGCCAAGTGCGCGAGTACACGGTAGGCGCCGCCCGCCCCCCCCGCCGCCGTGCCGCCGCTGCCCGCCCTCTCGGCCGCCTCAGGCGCAGCCCTGCGGCCGTGAGCGCTGCGCGGGAGCCGCCGTTGCTGCTCGCGGCCTCGCAGCCCTCCTGCTTTGCTGCCGGTGGTGGGTCCCGCGGCACGGGCGTTGCCTCCGCGTTTCCCTGAGCCCCCGGGGTCTCTCCGTGCCCCACGGTGTGCGAGTGGCGAAGCGCGGGGCGGGAGCGGCGCGGGGCTGCGCCGGGCTCCTCGACCTGCTGCGGTCAGGTGCCGACCTGGCGCGTAGCCGCGGACGGAGCCGTTGCGGTTTGATCCTGGCCCGCCTTGTGATCTGCAGGACTCCCCGGAGTCTGGAGAAGGGCTCTGGCGGGGCTCGGCTCTGTGCCGCTTCGGTTCGGGGCGGAAGATACGTGCTGCACCTGGGGGTCGCGCAGTTCTGTTCTGCCCCATGCCACCCTAACTCGGCCGGCTGATTGCTTTCTCTTTGCAGTTACTAGTGTGTCAAAATGGATTTCTGGAATAAAACTATGATTTCATAACTTAGATTTATTTTTCAGCTATGTCAGGAGACGATCATATATATTGCTCTTAACTGATCTGTGTGGGCCTGTGGAGAGGTTGTTGTATAAAGCAGACTTGATTAGATCCCTGATGTATTAATTTCTTCTACATATTTTAAGAATCCAAATGTTAAGAACTCTTTTTGTTTGGAAAGTATTATATTTTCTGAAACTTTTTCTTCAGAATATAGAACAAGTCTGTATGAAGAGACCTCTTATTTAAAGAGATTTTTCTGAACCTTCCTTTTCTGTGAGTGGATGTGGGGTATGTTTTGAGAGCAATGACCAGTGGAGGGGACTGAAGGAATAATCTTTTTTTCTGTAAAGACATCTTTAAGCATTGTCTTTATCTTGTTTGTGATATGAAAACATAGTTTTATATACAAATTGTGCATCTCTTCTGGATTCTAGAATCCATCTTTTTCTCTAGTATCCATTTTTCCATATGTATTTATTTGTGCTCTAAAAATCTCTTTTATTCTCTTCTCCACCAGACACCTATTCCAGCATATAGAACGCTGTGTATCATGCTTTTGTACTTTGTGAAGATGCACAAATTTTGAGTTTGAAGGAATGGCTATGTGCAGCCTTTCCAGGTATTGTTACAAATAGCCAAGATGTATAGAATCCTACAGGAAGGAATCATCTATGCTACTATTCTTCTTTAAAGCGTTTTGAGCACCTTAGAGCATTTGTTAACTCTTCTTATCCATGTAGTCTTATGAGAAATCACATATAACATCATGAATGTGTATTTTTAAAGACACAGCGATGCTTTATTTGGACAACAGAGGCAGAATATTCAGTGAAAGACTTGTTAAACCTGTACTTTGACCTTTAGTTTAGTGACAATCCATCTATGTTATTGTTTCAGCAGTTGGGGTAATGGTAAGAATATACCTTCTAAACCATGCATTGGTACGGTTGTATTTTTGTCTTTATATATAAAGACCACAGGGTTTTATGAGTATATATTGCTGCCATCTACAGCTGAGTAAGACGGGCTCATGTACAACCTTCTTGTAGGTCCTAGGCTTGCGGCAGTATATTACAAGTATGATTGTTGCATGGACTTCTGTTTTCCTTATGGTCAGTCCGAGCATAACGAAGTACATGGAGCACATCACCTGAGCACATCAGAATATCCTTTCCTAAAATAAGCAATTAAACAGTGTTGTGCAAAAAAAAAAAAAAAAAATTTGTACTGTGAGCAAGGGGGAATGGGTATAATCCCTCCTCAATTGGAGGAAGGAACATGCTCCACTTTTACATGTGCACAGGACTTTCATTCCAGCTGCAGGTGCAGTGGAGGCAGCAGAGCTGTTAATAGAAGGTTATGAAGTTTGCTGTGTTGTGTTAGAGTGGAAGGAACTTCTACTTGCCTGTTTATATACATACATACATATATATATATATATATATATATGTCAAGTTTATGCAATCTGGCATATCCTAATGCCTTTGGATACCTTTATTTGTCTGGCACAATCTTTGTTTTGCTGAAAAATAAAAACAATATTTTCACGAGAGAAGAGGAACCAAAGCAAGTTGATGTAAATAAAACTGTTTTTTTTTGCTCTCAAAAGATTTCTTCATTTTGTTCTTTAAAAGGATGTAGAACTTGCAGAGTCTGCTTTTTGATGAGACTCTAAAGTTATGCTAAACTTCACTGTAGTGCTTCATTTCTGTTGTACCTGTTTTCTGAGCTGGCACACCACAAACTTTTCCATAAAGATGTCTTATATAACAGGAGTCAAAGACTTGTTATCCTTCTGCTAGTGGTGTCTGTCTCTTTTTCTGTAGCTGCCAACTCCTGATAATTTCACTTTGAAAGAGAAATGCTTCTGACATGCTTATAGAATAAGGGTAGTAACAAGCTTTTTAATAAACTCCATAGCCTACTTTTAGTGTAACTGTCTCTGTGAGCTAATGCGTAATTGAACTGAGGCTTACTCATCTCTTGTTTGGACTGTCAGTGTGGTACCTGTTCCTGCAGGAGTATACCAGTTTGCAAGAAACTAGTCTACCTTGTGTTTTGTTGCTTTGTTAATGATAAGAGATTAAGGCTCTAATCTATTTTCAGCATGGTTCTTCAAATGTTAATCTACTGTTTTGAGAACTTCTTGTTTGGAAGTGTTGTGGAAAAAGAAAAACCCAAACAGTTTCAGAATTGAAATAATTTTTAAAATAAAAAATAAACATGGAGATTGAAAACCCAGTGTAAGAGACTGGAGACATAACAGAACCAAGGTTTTGCTCCAAGTGAGTGGGAGCCCTGACTTCAGTGCATCTGGAACTGTGCTTGGCCCTAATTGGAAAGGATATCTTTCTGAAAAACAACTTCAGTTGGTTACGAAATACAGGAGGGTGTATGTGTTTTGTATTTGAGCAACAATTATGTGAAAGAATTATAGTAGGTTGCAAAGGCCAGGAAATGTCGTCTTAGTTTGATACTATCTGTTATTTTTGTACCCTTGGTTTGCCTTTCTTAATCACATGGATTCATTTAGTGTGTGCTGAGATCCTGCACGTCCATGGAAGATATTTAAGCTTTTGGGGAACTATTTTCTCCTAAATGTCTTGTTATTATATCTGTTTCTATCTCATAATTAAAGTGTTCCAATTTTTGCTAGCTTTGTTACGCACTGTTTATTTCAAACCAGGCCATGCAAGTGCGATGGTTTTGTTTCTGTCTTTGTGTTCCTCTGTATTTACTTTTAAAAATATTACTGTTTTTTCACTTAGTCTTTTTTCTGATACTGGTTTGTTTTTTAATTTAGGTGTACTTTTTGATATTCCATTTAAAAATAAAATTTTTTTGAGTTGTAACTGTATTGTATTTGTTGTAAATGTATTGTAACAATACATGCATACACTTGATTATGAGGTTTCCTTGGCAAAATAAATGCAGTGTGCTTGCATTTTTATTGTGGGCAAACTGCAGAAGAAAGCAATTTGATAGCCATAAAATTATTAGTTAGAAAGCTTAAGAGCAAGTCTAGTATATTTGGAAATGACCTAATTACACTAAATACATCATGAGAAAAATCAGTCCTGGCAGAATAGGTTCAAATACAAAAGGGCTATTATAATTCTAATTGCTTCATGCAAGTTTAGGCAGATGTTGAAGCTGGTATAATATGTAGTTTAATGATTAATGTCTAATGCTTTCATATGAAGAACTAAGTGTTTTAGGAGGTGTTAGACTTCAGATGCTAATACTTGGAAAAAATTAGTTTAGTCTCTGCTTAATGCGATTCTTTTTACAAGAGGGCTCTTTTAAACAATATCACTTTTAAACTTACTCTTCCTTCAGCTATATTAAGGGTTTTTCCCTGTTACGGGTGATATGATGGTTATTTAATAGGGGGACAAATTTCATATCTAAAAATAACTTCCAACAGTTTAGAAAGGTCTTTTTAGATAGTTGCAACTGTGTATGTATTTTGGATTTTTGATTGCAAATTCTAATATCACTTTTTTGGCCCTACTTCAGGGCAGAGAGATGCTTAGGATTCTTCTTCTATAGAAACTAGCGCAGTGTGGTTACTGCTGGCATTCGTCCCATGTATGACTGTAAAATAAGAAAGCACATCAGAGCCCTGTAGTGCTTTTGGTAATGTGGTATTGTTCTTGACCAGTCCTGCTTCCTTAAATTTATGCCATGAACAAAAGCTGTAGTCCTCATGGAGCCTTTTTCGTGCCAGAAGCTATGTTATTCTAGTGCTAGGCCAGAAAGGAAATGCTGGTTAGAAGCATTGGTCATTCCCAAGAACAAACATTAGAAATGCTTAAATGTTTTTTTTTTTTTTTTTTTGAATACTTGTACAAGTTTATCTTTTATTCGGTAAAACTGATGCCTTTCAGTTTTTAATCTATGCTCTGAAAATTTGAGCAATAACTTTTATCTTAAACTGCTTATCTCATGTGTGATTTTTTCCTGCATTTTTCAAATTGCAGCTTCCCCCCCCCCCCCGTTTTGGAAAGGAACTTCAACAAAGAATAAAGGAGCATTTCTGGCAGTGACATGAGATGTAAACTTGAAAGCTAGGTGCACATTTAGTTATGTATATAAAATGTTGGCATCATTGTATCATCTTAAAATACCTTTACTCTGTAAACATAGGTGCTATGCTCTTCTTTTAAGAAGTGATGACTCATTTTTTGACTGCCAGTGCTGGAGGTCAATCCTGATGCATCCAGCTGGAATCAATAGGAATCTCAAAACACTTGGCTGAGACAAGTGGATAGAGATGCTTATTCCCAGAACAAATCAACTTTTGGAGAGTTCCACTTTTTCCATTTACATAAAAGCATGGAAGACTGAAGTGTAAAAATTGTTTCCATTGCTTACAATTCAAAATAATTCCTTTTGAATGCTTCTGCATTTACTTTGTAGTAGCAGTTGACAAAAGGAGGGGTATATTTCATGGAAGGTACAGACATCCCAGAAAACTTAGCCTTGATAATGACAAGGTGCAGCAAGGAGTTAAGAGACGGTGAAGGAACTGACAGCAAACACATCAAATTACTGTGTAAGACCACAGCTGTTCTGTCTTGTGTGGCTTCTGTTGGCCTGAGTGGGTAGCTGAACAGATTGTGTTACTGTGTTCTTTACTGTCTGTACTGTGTTATACTTATTATTTCACTGTGTTATAGTTGCTTTCCTACTTCCTTCATAACAAATAATGGCATGTTAGAAACTGAGCCAGGAAAAGCTGTGAAAGTGCTGACCTAGTGCATCTAGATTAGGTTAGTATAATGATACTTTACAGCTCAACAGTTGAGAAAAATCATCAAAAAGAAAAACCTAACTCTTGTTTCCACATCACTCATTAGTTTGATACACAAAAAATCCCACAAAAATCAAAATTAGAATGTGTTTTTTTCTTAAAAAAAGCAGTAGAAGTAAAGGACAGGATTAACTAAATTGGGGATGGATGGTTCAGTGAATATAGCACTTGATTTGAATGTGGAAAGGTTGATTTATTTCCTTGCTTGATGTGGATGTAGGGTGGACTTTTGAGTTATGTCTTCCAAAAATGATGTACAAGTCTTCTTGAGGCACCTGCTGCAGTCTGGGGTGTCCTGACTGGGTGAATGTAACTAGGCTCAGGAGCCATATTTAATTACTGCAGCTACTGACTGACTTACGCAGAGTGAAGCAATGTCAATGCAAACTTGGGGAGGGGTTTTTTTATGAGTATGAAACCTAAGTGAGGGAAACTTATGAGCAGAAAGGTGGGTTTTTTTTCCCTTTTTTTTCTTCTCTCTGAATCTAGGCCTGACTACTTTACTTCTTCAGGTAAGGTTTCTAAGCACGTTTGAACAGAGTTTTCAACAGCTCTTGTCTCTGTGGAACCCAACTTTTCAGCAAGCTTATATCTAATTCCACCCTTCTGCCCAAGAGACAAACTTATCCCAAATAAGATTTTGTTTGGACAATTGGTCAAGTATTAGCTGGAGCTGAATGAGATGGTGGGATATAGGTGGAAGGTGTTAGGGGTTATAATGAACATCTCAGCCTTTGCTATGATGTAGGGATGCTGTGTGTGATTGACTCTAAGGCAAGAGTGTCTAGAAAGAGGTATCTCTGGAGATATTAAGGAGGATTTGAATGGCAAGTGAAGTGTTCAGCAAAGTAGCAGAGGAGACAGTGGTAATGTTAGAGAGGAGAGAGAATCAGAAGTGTATTACCAATAAAGTTATGATAAGTGAGCGAGACTGGTTCTGGGGTTGCATCCAATAGCACCTGGAGTTAAGGAACACTGTCTAAATGAAACATTCAAACACTACTTAAAGGTTATATGGGTGATCTTTTTCTTAAAATGCAGTGTTTTCTCCTGTCCTGTCTTTCTCCCTTTCCAATTGGATTTGGCGTTTAGTGACATTAAGGAGGGCAATGATAATTCTTGTTAAGGAAGTCTTAGCTTTTGCAATGTTCTTTACTTTCTCTGCCCCTCCCTGCTCCTCTTACGCTGAAAGTTTTCCTATAAACATGAACTTACATCAAATGACATGGGACGCTGACTTCTTTGGAACCATAAACCATTAATGTTTAAGAGCTTATGTAACTTATAACATTGGAACAGGAGAAGCTTTGAAAGTTGTCATTATAGTTTTTATACATATAACTATTAGAAGCCTTGGTTGTTGTATCACTGTAAAATCTAAGCTTGCAGGTGGGTAGAGACGTCCTGGAATAAGATGCTCTCCTGTAATCTCCTTTATTAGTCGTTCATGTGACAATTAAAATTGCTTCATGCTTTCAGTAGCTTTGGTCTAGTGCCTTCTGAGACCTGGTTTGCTCCCATGAAGGTGGTGGCAAACACATGTTGATGTCTCGTCAGCTTGGCGTTGAATATGTGCTGTAATGCTGTTGAAGTGCTTCCTGCACAAAGGTTCCTAGTCTCTTGATTGACTGAAGATGGCAAAAGTTGTTTCTAACTTCAACAGTGATCCAAGAAGAACCCCACTGCTTTGTGCTGTTTTAATGTTTGAAGCCTGTGGTAATTGGGCTTCAAAATATTTTGATTGGCTGGAAGATGTTATTCTGCAGCACTTTTTTCAGTTCATGTTCATATTTCATGCAGTTCTCTGCAGGAGGTAGCATGCATATAGATGGCACTGAAGCCTGTGTACAGGTTTGAATTTCATATACCGTGGTTAGAAGCAGCAGATGTGCTTGATTCCCCCCCSCCCTGTTGGCTCAGAGGGGTGTGCTTTCTAGTGTTAGACTCTGGTTATCATCTAAACATGCTGCTTCACAGTTTTATTGTTGATCTCAAGTGCCTGTTTTGCCTTGCCTGTCGCATATTTTCCATTACCTAATTATAATTTCTATTTTTGACATACTTAGCTGATATGAAGACCTGAGGCTGATGAGTTTGTATTAAATTTGCTGATAGCAATATATCTAAAATTTTCTGAGTTTTGGAGACTAACTTTACATAAACATCCATTTTTATGAAATAGTCTGCATAATTGGGGGAATTATGAAAACATACATGCATTATAGTTTAAATGTGTGGAGTTTTTTTGTGGGAAAAGCTGAGATGTACTGCTTAAACTCTGAAATATGTATAGAAAGGAAAGGGAGTGATTTTAGATACATTAGGAAGAGAAAATTTGGTAACTATCTTTTGAGATAGATGCATCTTGCTCTGGAAATTAATATTAGCTGAAGAAGTTGTATTAATACATATGTAATGTTTAAGACTTGTGTATCAGTGAGGCTTCCCTATCAGTTTATTTTTACCAAAAATGTAAATGATCTTATAGAATTATGGAAATTTAATGGAGTGGCTACATATAAATGGTTATTGTAGTTTGGCTGTAAAAACATTGATATTTGATATTAGAATATTTACATGGTCTAGGTCAGTGGTAATAATGTTAATTCTAGAGGGATTTATAAATCTTACAATAATTCTGAAAAATATTCTTGAATCCAGTTGATGGCAATGTTGCAGTCCTTCAGTGCCAGAGTGAAATGTTTTGGGATCATAGTTTTTAAATGTATTATTTGGTATAGAATATACTAGCATCTCCAAAGGTGTATTAGGCCTATTACTATGGCTTGTAGAGGAATCCTAGAAAATGAATGTTCATCGTTACACTTATCTCCTCACTAAATTACTAATTTAACTTTTTTCCTTTTATCCATTAACATAAATACGTTCTCATTTAGTATATAAAAGTGCATGTAGAAGTTAAATTAGTAAACTGCTTTGACTTCCTTTGTTAGCTTGAAGTGGGACTGTGCTGCTGGTAAAGTTAACTTGAAGACAATTTTTAGGTGTATGATATATGGAAACTACCTTCTGTGGGGCTGTGTTCTTTATCTTTGACTAGGCCATATTTCTATCATGCAGGATGTATTTTGACTTTTTCCAGCTTTCTGTTAGATCCTGGATTTTTTTTCTTTGTGAGCAACTCCAGACACCCAGCTTATGAACTTTTTTTTTTTTTTTTTTTTTTTAATAACTTGGGAACCAACAGGGAAAAAGATAGGTCTAGCTGTTGTGCATGTCTTAGGCAAAAGAGAGGTCCTTAGAGGAGACTTAAAATCTGTGTATGGGGAAATCATAGTTTTGGAGGGCTGTGTTAATGGGTAGTCAGTTCATCTGTAGTCGTAAGACATGCTTGACATTCACGAGTTTTTTTGCAGGACATACTAAATGTATAAAATTATTTTGTTGAATTAAATTGAGCAAAGCTAACTCCAGAGTACAGTTTTCAAGAATAAATGATTCACATCACCATGTGACATGTTCAAAGCAGATGATACTATGAATGTCAAGGTCACATTTGGAATAGAGCTAAATATTGTAGTTTTCTTCAGTGTGTGTACGTACATAGAAGAAACATACCTACAAATATATATATTTGTAGGTAATTTACTGTTGATACATCCAAATCAAGTGGAGTGCAGTGCTTGCTACTTGGGTGTCAACAGGAATTACAGGTGGAGACAAACAATTCTCCTTAATTACTTGTATTTTTTCCACTCTTTCTTCCTGCCATCCAACAGAAGTTATTGCCAAGTAGGACAGTGGGAGGAAGCTTTTCAGTTGCTGTGTGGTATTTAAATACACATTTAAAATACTGTAGCAGCATGAGAGCAGTAATAGGTGGGTGTACACTGCTATGTTTAGTTGTTATTGAAATCAAACTTTAGAAGTACAGCAGTACTACTTTTCTGTAGTTTTCAAGCAGAACATTTGGAATTCTGTTTCTATTTCTTAAACATTCTTAAGCATTCCAGAGTGTGGTGTTACACAGATTGACTTCTTTCTTCTGTGCTTTTTCTATTTAGGGAAAAGGATACGTGCTGTAAAAGAACTGCAAGCAGTGGAGATACTCTTCACTATGCGTATAGCCTTTTTCTCCCATATCCTTTGAACAGCAATGCTGGTTGGATGTAATAGTAACTTTTTAGTTCTAGCATAGATAATACTATAAAAGTTATTCCATTCTTTCCTTTATTCCTTAGTTCTCTGGATTGGCTTGATCTTTTGTTTTATACATAGCAAAGTAAAATGCTATTGACTGCTCCATGCCTGCTTTGCTCCTCCACATTTACTCTCCCAATTCTTATCTTTACCGTGCAGTCAAGTAGGAAGAAATGATCACTTGGCCACTTTGACTTCCTCATGCTTGAAAGTACGTTACTCTTATTGAAGTTAGATGCTTTTAAGCTTCTCAGGGCTGGGTGTCTTTTATCTGCCAATCTCAAAATTGCCAGCAGAGGAGCTCTGTAGAGTGTTATTGTAGATTATCTGCCCTCCTCTTGATACCGTGAACTGATGGGGAAATCCCTGAACACTGGAGGAAGGTCAGTGTGTTGGTATTTGCCTGAGTGGAGTGGTGGATGTTAGTTCTGTCAGTTTGCAAGCCATGTCAGTCAGGCTAACCTAACAGCTGAGGCAGAGTTTCTTTTAAATGCAGGAAACGAAAGAGTAGAAATAAAAAGCTCCCGATTTTGTTACAGAAGGGTGTTACCAGCGCAGTCATACAGAGGTCTGTGCTTAGCCTAATGCTTTTAACACACTCATAAATGAACTGGAAAAGGGTGTCAACTATGAGATGTCAAATTCTCTATTCATATGAAATTATTCAGGATAGTAGAAATGAGTGCTGACTCTAGCCTGACCTCCTACTTAAAGCAGTGTTTGCTTGTGTTTTGGCTAGGCTGTTCAAGGATTTATCCAGTTGAGCCTTAAATCTCCAGGGATGGAGACTGTACAACCGTTCCACTGCTTGACTATCCTTATGGGGGTTTCCTCTTACATGCTATCTGAACTTCTTGTTTCAACTTGTGCCCGTTGTGCCTCATCTTCCCACCAGGCACACTCTGAAGAGCCTGGCTCTGTTTTCTCAGTGACCTCCTCATAGGTACTGGCAGGCTGCTCTCAGGTCCCCACAAAGCCTTGTCATGTTCAGACTGAACCAGTCAAGGTCCCTCGACCTCTCAGCACAGAGCAAGTGCTCCAGCCTGTGACCATCTTAGTGGCCTTCCATTGAACTTGCTCCAGTTTTCAGTGTCTTTCCTATATTGGGGCTCCCAAAACCAGGTGCACTCTCCAGATGTGATCTAACAAGTGCTGACAAGAGAGGGATAGTTATTTCCCTTTATCTACTGGTTGTACTTCTGTTAACATAACTCAGGATGCTGTTGGTCATTTTTGCTGCCAGGGTGTGCTGCTGGACAGTTCCTGGACAGCTGTTGGGCAGTATGCTTTCTTCCAGTAGAAACTACAGCTGTATTTCCTGTACAACAGTTGGAGATTAGTGTCATGTAAAAAATTTTTGATCTTTCTATACACTCAAATGTAGCTGTTAATATGCATGCCCTAATTATAGTTGGAATGAAGGCTGTGTCCTATGTATCAAAAAACCTTGTGATTTACATTTTCCCCCTCCATTTTCTTCACATTAAAAAGCAGCTCACGCTTTTAGAGTGCATTCATTCTCAGAATGAAAGTGGAGCACTGCATCTGCACTCACAGCAGATGATGCCTTACCAAGCCAAACCATAAATTTCAGCGCTAAAGTGTTGAAGTTCATCCACATGGACAAATTAATGTCAGTTGATCTTTAGTAACTGCAAGTGGGATAAGTACAAGGTAATTTGAGTTAGTAAGACCTTTGCTTGTATTTAATGCCAGACTCTCCAGCGCCAGTCCCTGTGATATGCGCACAAACTGAAATGCATGTGGTTTGTCTGCAACTCCATCCTCACAGGAGTTCAGAGCTGTCTGGTACGGATCTGGAAGTGTGAGCCGCTCTGTGGAAGAGGTGGATACGAAATACCTAAGAATGTAGTGCAGAGCATTGCTAGACATAGCCTCACTTGGCAAGCCTTATATGTACACTAAATCGAAGCATAAAGCATTTCCTTTCCCAAATGAAGATGAAGAGAGCTCCAAGGGAAAGTGGCTTTTGCTTGACCTAATAAGAGACTGGGTTTATTCCACTCAGATGTAAATGAATTATATGCTCAAAGTCTACAGTTGTCTTAGTGAGTCCCTTGCTGAAGGGGAGCCCTTAGGTGTGGCATGGAATTCATGTGTTTTGTTTTCAGTTACTGTGTGGTTTGGGGTGTGGAGTGTGAAAATCAAGGGCTGTATCCAGGAAATACATAGGCAGCTGGTAGCTGAACTGGAAGAGGTATGCCTCAGGAGCTGTGAAGCTAATAAGGAACTGCCTATAATGTATGTGGCAGTAGGTGTTGTCTTGGAAGAAAGCTACTGTGGAGTTTCTCGGGTATTGGTATTAGGAGCAACCTTGCTTGACTTGCATGAAAATGAAATGAAAACTGCTTTTAGACCACTGTCAGCTTTCTGGAAGATATAGTCAGTACAAAAGAAGCTTAGAACATTGCACAGAAAGGACTGAAATTAATAGAGGTAGTATGAAATTCAAGTGCGGATTTTTTTAAGGAAAAAAAATGTGATGCACTTTAACCCAAATAATGAGTTTCTGCTGCAAGTTGAGAGCTCATCAGCTGGAAGCAATTGAGAAGGACAACATGGATGGATTTAGTGATCAGAATGTAATTTTAAGTTACTAATGTGATTTTCAAGGTGAATTGGTTGAAGTAGTTGCAGTAAAGAAAGGCAGAGTTAGTACAATTATGTACAGCCGTAAGACCTTATCTGGAGTACTGCATATGAACCTCATCATCCATAATAAAGAAACATGAATTGAAAGTAGAACAAGTACAAGTAAGGGCTGTATTTTCTGCTGTACAAAAATATCCTGAAACAAGGCAGTCTGAAGAGCAAGAACGCAGGATTGCAGCGCGACTGGACTGTGGAGTCTATTCTTCTGCTATCATGGGTAACACATTCCTTTTCCCCAGCTTAACTGAGTTCAACTCTAAAAATAGTTAGGATGCTGGCTTTTGCTACTTGCTTTAGAAAGCTATTCAGCATGCATGGTTACAAATGCTTCTGGATCATAGATTTCACTAAGTATAAATGGAGACAAGGAATGTTTGAGTTTGCTTGTTGACTTGTTTTGGTTGGTACAAAGAACTTATAATTTCTGAATACTGACTTAAGATCCTAACATTTTTATTGATTAGAACTTGCTTATTTATTTTCATGTTGATCAACTATTTAGGCATAAAATTGTTATTCTGGCAGAAGTAGAAGGTTAATTGTATCAAGCTATATAATTACACCTTATTGCTGAATTGCAAAGTAGCTGTCATCTAAAACTGGAAATACAGCATTTGACAGTTCATGTTACTGGACAGTTTTCTGATACTGTGCCATCTTAGTGGTACTTTGTAAGTACAGGACCCCCATTTTTTCATTGCAAGTGTGCTACAGATAAAATAGAAGTCAGTTATTTCTTTGAAGATACGAACAAGATTCTCACATTAAAACCAAAAATGAGCGTAACTGTATCATATTTATTCAAAAATGTTTATACAGGAACCAGATTATTTTGGTCTTACAGCTTGCAAAAAATTTTACTGACCCTGTATGTGATACCTGTTTTTCAAAGATGGATGCCTAAAATTAGATGCTGCTATCTGTGGCCTTGGTGTATTTTTCATAGGAAATGACATAGTATTATCTGTTACTGACAGCATAAGCTGTCTCAGAGTAGTCTGAAAACCTAAAGTTTTTCTCAGTTTACCATTCATTCTTTCTGATTCAAAAATACATGGCTATGCTTTTTTGTTAAGTCAGTTTTCTATATCAAAAGCCTGTACCTCTTTGAAGCAACTTCTGGAAAGTTAGGGTAGTGAACTCTATGCAGATTATGCATTTGAAGTCAGAAATCTAGTTGCAAAATTTAATTTTTAACATCTATATTTAAAATGCCACCACTATGTGTTGCCTGCTTGGAGAATGAGCAAAATTGCCAGCTTCAGACCTATGGCACAGTTGTACAGCTGAGGGAAGTGAGTAGGGCAGGTGCTGTGCTCAGACACTTGGCTACATTTTGCTTCTTTTCTAAAATGATCAGCTACCTGAGACAAAACTCTCCTTTTTTTTTTTTTTTTTTTTGAGTATTAAAAAAATCCCTCTCACCTGATGAGGCAATATACTCTTTTTGCCTCTGATCCCGCTGGTTTGGATGTAATGCAGTTCTTTAGATGTAAATGTTGAAGGGATGTCATTACTCTCACTCTTGCAGATGTACACAGAGACATTAAAAACTCTTGGCAATAGGGCAAACTCACTTTGCTACTAAAAACTGACTCAGTTGGACAAGTGCTTTGTTATGCGACTTAGTTGCTACTGGTATTGTGTGCAAGCAAAAGGATCCTAACAGTTCAGATACCTGAAATAATTTCTCAGTTTGTGATGTGTGGATAATGTTTCCTGCGGGCCTATAAAAAGAGCAGATATGCTGATATACAGCACCGTTCACTGTTACTGTTCAAGTACCAGTGAAGGTTAGGGGCTATCAGCATTGCAGAGTGCTTTGCTGTTTAGTTCCTGACTGACTTCTATTTTTAACAAACATCAGCAAGTAAGATTAGGAAGCAATGCTGAGCGTTTTTGTTTTTTTTCCTCAGGGTCTTGCAGGGTTAAAGCTGTCTCGCCATATGATTCCTCTCCTCCCCTCTGCACCCCACTGTAGCTGTTTTAGTCTTGCTTTATTGTTTCTATGTTCCAGTGCCCAATCTTAGAAACAATTCGATGCCAGTCATGCTGGGCTCAAGGAAAGAAATGAGTACTTCTGAGCTGAGCAAGGTCCCTATCTTATCATAAGGGGGATTGTACCCTAGGCTTCCCTGAGCACAAAGGTTAACTTAATGTGCGACTAGCTCATGGTTAGATGCCAAGTTTAGGCGGATGAATTCCTCCTGTGTACGTGTCGTCACCTAGAATTTCGTTGGCTTAAGACACAATGGAAAGATAAAACACAACTGCTTGCTTCTCTCCACGTCTATTAATAACTTACTCCAAGGTAGGTCTTCAAGAGCCTGTTGCACAACACACAGTTGCCCTTACCTAGGGCAATTGAGTGTTATTAACTATCCCTACACCCTTGGAGGGATGCAAGAGGTGATCGTTTTCACAAATCAAACAGATCTAATTTTAAAAAAAGAAAAAAGCACAGTAAACAAGCCCCCCCCCCCCCCCCCCAACAAGGAGGGAACTTGCAGCTGATGAAACTTGCAGGGACTTGCAGCTGATATAACACCTTCTGGACTGATTTAAATGTTATTTGCATGCTGGTTCCAATCAACTAACTTGATGTGTCAGCTCAGTGCTTAAATGAAGTGTCAGCTGGCTGCTTAGCTCTGGGCAACATTGGTCTTCATGATTCTTTTTGAATTGGTCTGACGACGCAGGTGACTCCCTGTGCTTTTTATATGTGTGTGTGTGTGTGTGTATATATATGTATATATGTATATATATGTATATATATACACACACACACACATTTATTTATTTTTTTTTCCTTTGAAAAACAAAGACACCAGAAACTTCATTTGGGAAATGCAAAGTTATTTAGAAAACTATCAATGCACTAACTCTAATACTTAAACAATTTGGTTTTAGGACAATTGCTAACTCAGGTGGCTGTTTTTCAACAAATATTGTTTAAACTGAGCTATTTATACTTGTTTAACTTTCTGTTCATATGTAAAATGTGTGTCAACACTTGTTTTATATTACGCTTTTGTCAATCTGAGAAATACCACATCACCACTTCTAAATTGTTGACACATTATTTTTTGCTTATTTGTATTATAATCAAGGCATTTCTTCACAACCTAACAAATACACCTTTTTCTTTCCAGATCTGTTTTCTCCTGTTTGCTATTCTCTACATAGTTTCCTACTTCATAATCACAAGATACAAAAGAAAAGCAGGTAAGCATTTTTTATGCACTCAAATTTCACTTTAATTTTCAAATGAATAGGTGATTCCTTCCCTTTCTGCCTCCACAAGCAGAAACTGTTTAGACCTCATGATCAAATGTGTTTCTTGGTCTGCACCTCCACTGTAGCCTGAACAGACCTGACTCCGCATGCTGCAGCCTTGCCCTTCACCTGCTCCTGTTGTCCCTGTTCCGGCGAGGCACCGTCCCCTCCCTTGTGCCAGTTTTGGCACTTGTCAGATCCTTTACTGTGCCTTCTAGTCACCAGGCAGGGGGAAGCACCCTGAAAGCCCTTGGAGCAGGATCTCCAGTGTTGTAGCTGGTACTCCAGGGCTCAGGGAGGATGCATGGCTGCTGGTAAAAGAGGAGGTGTGGATGACAACCATCACTGGTTATGCAGTGGCTTCCTGGCAGCCTAAATATTAAAGGTTTTGAGAAAGGAGGAAAGGGGAGAATTTAAAGTAGACACTTCTGCCTCCCCTGCTTTTAGCTCCCGTTGTTCCACTTCCCTGTGTGTGTGGTTATTTTATTTCATTTTATTTTTTGATAAGTATCTTCAAGTTGTGTTCTAGCATCAAAATTAGGTTCAAAGCTTTTGCTGGTAAAATGAAGTGGCCAATACCGCAGAAGGGGAGAGTAGTGAATTTAGTTTTTAAAAGTCTGATTTTTCTCAAGTACAGTTATTTCAGTGATCTTTAACTTGTTCCTCATGATTTCACCATTGAAGTCTTATTCCCTGAAAAAAATATGTATTTTTTTTCTTTAGAAACATTATTTCTGAAACTGGTCTGCAGAGACCCCCATTGCTTTCTTCTGTATCCCTTCTAAAGACAAATAACCACAAAAATCTATATAAAGTCACAGAATCTTTGACTTCTGAGTGCTTAGTGGGGACCTTGGTGCTCGCTAGTACTCAGTAAATCATGCTGGAGAGGTGTGCTCATGCATGAAGAGCTTGGGACTTTGAACTTTAACTGAAAGTGCTTATTGAGCTGTAGTTATCTGTGCTGTGATGGATTTACTTTTTTAAATGAATTCATCAATAAAAATGTAAAAACCTCAAACTGAGGAACCTTTTCAAAAAACAAGAAACCTTTTTTTGAAAAAAAGCATAATAGCTAAACTAATGAACAGGATCAGAGGGTAGCGTCTAATCCTGATATGTACCTTGTATACTAAGTTACTACCATTTGGAGGTATGGAAGAGTGGGGAGGAACTGGTTTGACAAACGATGGATGTAGCTAATTCTTGGCACTTGATCCCTAGTTGGGCTAGGGGAGGGAAGTGCTCCGATGCTGTCATGACTTTCCGAAAGTTTTCAGAGCATTTAACTAGGTAGACTTCATAGCCTGCTAGGCTTCCTGATGACACGTAATTTAAGTTAGCACTTCTGGAGTTTCTTGAGGAAAAATTGCTTGCTGTTTCCACAACAAGCTCTTTAGCAAGAGTAAATCATGAGAGGCCTGGACTTGGTCTCTCAAAACACCATGAGGTTCCTGTCATGCAACAGGAACAGTAACCTCATGCTTTTAGGAAATTCTTCTGTGAAAGTAAACTATTTTGGGGACTATATATTTATTTCAAGATTACGTGAGTTTTACATAAACCTGCAACACCTGGCTCTTTTAATGTCTCTCAGCTTTTCCATGAGATGTAACTCAAATTATTTTTCAGTGAAAGAATTAAAAGTACAAGAAGAAAGCTAACTAGAAAATGATTTCAAATGTATAAAAAAAAGAACACCAAGATGTGTATAGAAAAGGATGTATCTTTTATTTATATTTCATCTGTGATTTATCTGTGTTAGGGTCCCCACTAAACACTCAGAGGTCAAAGATTCTGTGACTTTATATAGATTTTTGTGGTTATTTGTCTTTAGAAGAGATATAGGAGAAAGCAATGAGGGTCTCTGCAGAGCAGTTTCAGAAATAGTGTTTCTGAAGTTGGTAATATTTCAAAAACTCAGAATGTGAGTTAAGAAATAAGTGAGGAATAACGATCTAAAATGCCAAATACCTGAAGGGAAACTAGGGTATCACTTTAAATATGAGTTGTGTGTGGAATAAATATGGGGAAGCAACTAAATGGTCATTACTGTTGTGGACATGTTTTCTTGTTTCGAAAAAGATTCATTAACCCTGAAAATGAAAGATCTGTCCTGGGACTTATGTTGTTGGTTAGTGTGGAGTCTACAACTCTTTCCTGTAGCTTGTTTGCCCTAGAGCCCTGTGGAAGGCCCTTAGTTTTGATCTGTATTCAAATAAAAAAGTCAAATAACTTTGTGGTCATGTTGATTGAAAAGTGCTTAAAACTAGCAAAAGAATATGAAATCATTAATTTTTTATTAGAATCCTTTTAAAATATTAATGCTAGTAATTTATTTTTGCTTTAGTAATTCTAAATTTTAAATTTCCACTAAATTATTCCTTCATATATATGTATATATGTTTTAGCCTGAAGAAAGAAAACCTAGTATTGAATGTAACCTGCTGTAACTTGATATATTTTTCAGATGAGCAAGAGGATGAAGATGCCATTGTTAACAGAATTTCGTATGTATCACTTATTTGCAGTACTACTTTTTCATGAATATGTGGCTATAATGGGAGTGCTACATGCTTCTAGATTAAAGAACAATTCCTTTTAAATATTATGGCAAATGGATTATACTTTTGGAGAAGGTAGGGGAAAAACTTGATCAGATAGCAACTTGGATAATGAAAGGCATGGGAAGAGGGAAGGCAGTTTGGTCTACAGCTTTTTCACTTAGGCATGAGGACCTGATGCTAGAGGTGAAATTCAGTTCAAGACTTGTACCTAAGTTTAAAGTATTTAAATGTAGATATTTACATGTGAGGTGTGTTTAGGTTCTGCTTGCAGTCAGTGGAAGTCTTGTTAAAGGAAGCAGTGTAGCCTGGAGAACAAGTCAGCTCATCCTGAAGTAGACATCTGCATTTGGTCACCTGAACGGTGCTTAAAAATAGAATAGCAAATGAAAGTTAAATGCTTGCTGGACCTGCTGGTCTGCCAGTGACTCTCTCTCCTCTTCCTGTTCCTTAATAAAGCTAGATATTAAATTAGTCTCTCCTGTTCTAAATGCATGACTGAAGACTTGCAGAACATCTGTGAACTGTCACGACCTCTCAGTTACTGAATTTTACAGTTAGGATTTACAGTTTGCTGAATTATATGGACTTGCTACTTAGTACAATGTTCTCAGTTCTTCCACAGTGGTATTGTCATGCTATTGGAAGGAGAACTCATTGCATATTTCATTGATTTGCCTTGTACCTTGGGAAAATGCTGAGTGCAGTGCAAGCTGTTCACTTTCAGTTGTGCATTCGTGGCAAGCTCAAAAGATGTAGAGATGATGATACGAGTTTTAGATGCTCCTCCTCTCAGTAGTTTCTGATAGCAACATTGTTTTTCTTGAATTTGAAATACTAATTTACTGTAAACTCTACTTCAGATCTGGAGAGAGAAATACGTGCTTTGTTATGTTCCTCCCAAGCAGAGAGGAGGATCTCTGCTTTTAAGATGACAGCTCATTAATTAAAGCTCCTCTAGGATTGAATGATTCTTATGGCAGCTGTGATTATAGCCCGATTCTGACTTTTTGAACATCCAAAGAGTAAAATTCTTCTTGTTAACTATTATGTTTTGTATCTGCTTTCTAGTTTAGCCTTAAATTACAGCAAATGTCAATTATAAAAAATGTTTTTTGTAAGACCATAGTGTCTTACAAACATAGTGTCAAGATTAGCACTTCAGAGTAATAGACTTTTGTTAAAATTGTTCAGTTATAAAACAGCTTCCTGTCCCTTAAGCTTAAGCTTTCTTGTTCCTCATTTATGCATGTTATTTTACAAAAACTACTAACTGTCAAATGTATGCAGGTTGACATTGCTTTATGTAATGTAATTGTCAGGACATTTAACGACAATAATAAAAGTGGTGGTGATGGTGAGCAAAGCCACACTGTAGTACCTTGGAACACTTTAGCAGTGTTTATAATGTTATGTATTATAGTATCTCACAATTCTGGCTTAGCATACTTAAACTTCATGAAAAAGAAAAAAAGACAAAACCCCTCCAGAAACCAGCAACTAAAGCATGTAATTTTTCTTAAAGTTAGTCAGACTTTAGCAGATTTTTTTATATAGGTTAAGGGCTCCATGAATGAAAAATAGATTTGCAAAGACAGACTGTTATGGAAAAGTAAGAGTTCTAAAGCAACTTACTGACACCTTGTTGTAGAAGTAATCTATTTAAGTTCATGTTTTTTTATCAAGCTATTTGATTTTTTTTTAATTTTTTTTTTAGCATCAGACCAGTTCTCTAAGTTTTTTGTTGGTCTTGCTTTCTGAAGAACACAGTTCTTAGTGCCCCAAGATGGCATTCAGTATAAATTGCATTTGGGATCTAAAAAGAATAAGCTTTTGAATAAGCATTTTGAATAATTCTGGCAATTTCTTTCTATTGATTTTTGCAACTATCAAAAAAAAAAAGTCTAGGCTATGTGTTGATACATCTGAAAAAGCAATGTTTATTTTTCAGTTCAGTGTTAGAATACTAATTTGGGTGTTATCCTGCTCACCTTTTCAATCATTAAAAAACTGCTCTACTTTCTAAAATTCTAATAAGAAATTAGAAAATTTTCCACTCTGTGTGGAAGAAAAATTAAAAGTTATAGTTATCAGAAGATATTCAGTGATTTATTTTATCCTGTGCATGACATATGAATTGAATGTATGCAGTTCCAAAGAGGGAAAAAATATGGTAGCTAATAATTATTTTCTGATTTCTGTAAACTACTTGGTATTTGAAAGTTGCCTTTTAAAAAGTAAATTGTGAAATCATAGCTTCTCCTTCCTCCTGCCCCTTTTATGCTGTAAGAAGCCCTCAGGCACTGATGATCAGGTAACTGCTTCCCCCCTCCCCTGTTTGGAGCATGTTGTTGGTGCTAACAGTGGTGCCTTTCTTTAAATTTCAGGCTGTTCTTGAGCACCTTCACTCTAGCAGTTTCAGCTGGTGCAGTCCTGCTTCTGCCCTTCTCAATAATCAGCAATGAGATCCTGCTGTCTTTTCCACAAAACTACTATATTCAGTGGTTAAATGGCTCACTAATTCATGGTTAGTACTCAGCGTAATGTAATTAAAATGAATGATTTCATTATACATTCCCACATATGTTTTTATTTTTAAGCTAATAACCCCATTTTCATTTAAGATAGTAAATGAATTGTTGATGCGTTGTTGGCTGGTTGGTTTTGCTACTGTGTAGATCACAAAAGTTTGTCTTCACTGTTTGTCTGGTGTGGTGGTTTGCTTGTTTGTGGTGCGCGTTTTTTGTTAATTATGCAGACTTGAGGAATCTAAACCAAATTCACTACTTAGTTTCCAGCAGTTCTTATTCTGTATTGATATTCAAAGTAACTTACATATGTTCAATTTTTTTCCGTGTGTGTAAATCAAGGATCTGTAAGCCTGTTTGTTTATGATGATGCATATCAATTTCTTGCTATATATAACAAATTGTTTCAAGAAACTTCCTAGTTACAAGCAGTTGGGTTTAGATAGCCGAATTCAGCTGTTAGCAGTTTATCTGCAAACAAGGGAAACTGTAGAATGTAAGTATATCAAGTATAGTAAGGAGGCACAGTCAAAATGCATTTTTTCCCTTGAAATAATCCGAGAAAATAGTGCAACTTTTATACTTGCAGGGATGATGCCTTAATGCCTGGTGGTGTGAATTTTATGTGCAGTCTAATATTGGAAAACATTCCTAGGACTATGCAACATGTATAATGGACACAGCCTCTGCCAGAGGATACTAATATTTGAAAATCATTTGGGCTGTTCCATGGGCCTAAGGGAAACACTGGTGAAGCAGGATGTATTTACAGTAGACTTGCCTGGAGAAAGAAGTACATAAGCTAACTGAAGCAAGCAAATAATTTATAAGTTAACTGTGCAATGCACTTTCTACTCTTGTGAACAGATGGTAAACTGGTCTTGAAGATATTTTTCTCTGAAGACTTGCATGATTTTTTAATTTGTCTATAATGCTCATTTTTGCAAAATATCTAATAATATTCATGGATAGCAATTTGATGAGTTCCTAGATTCCTGACTTGCAGGGTTTATAAAATAAGATTGTAGGGCTCTGCAAGAGATGAAATGTGGATGGTTGTAAGCAGGAAATAAGTGACAAGCAACATGCTTTCTCTTCTGT